>NW_019732857.1:635957-683683 GCF_002891405.2 Cryptotermes secundus | reverse complement strand
ATATTGGATAGCAACGCAGCCGTCAGTTGTAAGAATAGGATTCCGTATTATAACCAATATTTTAATGACTTGAGTTTTGCTTGTGAACTTGTCATACTGGACCCATACTAGCGACATTAATTTAAGGTCTTAACATTAGGTATGGTTCTAGATCTTGGAGAAAAATATAATTTCCATATCAATACAAAATATTTCCGTAGAATGTAAAATAACAATATGAACGCCGTGCAAACATTTCTTTCGCTTTCGGTTTGATGGTGGCAACTAATGAAGCACTGGAGTTAGATGTTTGAAACCTGGTATGGAGATGAATCATAAACATAACTACCTATCGTCTCCACGTCGTCCAGACCAGCTCTGGAGTCTACTGACTCTCCTATCCAATGGGTACCGGAGGCTCTTTGTCCAAAAGTAAAGTGGCCGGGGCGTGAAGTTGACCACTCATCTGTAATTACTACCGAGATCATGAAAATAGGGATCCATACATCTACTTCCCCATAAGCCTTCATGGCATACTGCTTAATTAGTTATGCACAGGAATAACTTTACATTTACACGTTAGGCAAGAAGTGTTGTTTGTAAATAAACAAATTTAAAACATGGCATTTACCGAAAACTGAGATTTTATCTGGTATATCTAATAATATTTGGCGAAGAATATGAATTGTCAGCATCCCTAAGGTTTCCTGTATTATTTATGAGTACCTTCATTGGGAAATATTTAGCTTCGTCACCTGGTCCGTTAAGGAAATAAGAAAGACATTATCTCATCATTTGAACTAAGAAGTTTAACGGATATTTATGACCAAATAACATTCTTCTAGCTTAATATATTATATGTTCAGTTTAATGAAATATATCAAATAATTCAGAAGTGAAATTGATGGAAAACGTCGCTGTAGACTACGCGCAGGGAATTATTTACAGGCCTTGGATAGTGGCCCTTGGGACTCCTTCGAAGGAAGAATAACGCATGTATACTTGCAAGAAATACACGTAACTACAGGATAGTATAATTGTCATTTCTTAGAAAAAAGGAAAAAAAATCTTACAAGGCAGAATTTATTTACGCTTATGTTTGCAAATCTTCATAAACACCATTGTTTACCAACGCAATGTCCTCAAGTTCTCCTGTATTAGAAACAACTTCATTATCTTGGAAGTAAACATAAGCCTCTATAAACACGTAGGCCAACGTAATGGTTCACAGCTGTCTGCATGTGTCCAAAGCCGTAGTCAATGTAAAACTGAGGCAATGGCCTTGACCCCAATGTCACATGACGCGACAAAATAGACCTCCCAAAAATGTCTCTATTGAAATAATGAATTTTTTCAGTTTCTATTTCACACGACTCTAACAAATTCTTGCCGAATCCATGTAAATATTGTATTGGAGTAATATTACATATACATGTTTAACAAAATCATTATACAATTTAAATAAGAGTGGGGGACCACAACCTCTCCATTTTTCTTAGTTATTAATTTCAGGTTCTCGGAACAAAAGAGTGTACCATGACACACAATTCATACTGTGAGTTGTATAGGCATTGCTAGGTAATGAATCGGCAAATACATTCACGTGCAAGCAAACACACTCAACAGTAGGACGTCTGGTTAGGTAATGGACCGGTAAACACATTCTTTTTATTACTAGTGGGGTGGGACTAAGTCCCTTGTACTACGGCCACTTCTGGCCTACTGTACCCCCCGGATGATAGGCGAGGATGATTGTGGATCAATTGGTGGAATGAAGATTGGCAAGGGAAACCGAAGTACTCGGAGAAAACCTGCCCCATCGCCACTTTGTCCACCACAAATCCCACTTGAACAGATCCGGGATGGAACCCGGGCCGCCGCGGTGGGAAGTCAGCGACTAGCCGCTTGAGCTACGGCGCGGAACACACCTTCTTAATAACAGAGGCTGTGTTTTCCGTGGGGTCCGTGCAAAGTGGTTATAGGGAAGTGTTCAGCAGTACAGAACAGTAGTCGAGCTAGTGAAGAGTCGAGTTTCGGGACGCCAGCCTGCCGGAATATGAACCTGGGAGCAGAGGAATTAAATTGAGTCGAGTCTTCGGAATTGGCAATAAGGGAATTAGGTTGTGAAAATAAGATTTTACATGTGATTTGAAGTTACAGCGAGACTGTGCTAAATCCGTTGCCAGGATAAGACTAGTGAAGACTGAGAACCCTAGTGCGTGTGTAACGGTGAACTGAAAGTGTGTAGAATGGCAATAGTGCTGTATTGCCTGTAGCCCCGAACTCTGTGAATGAATGAGGTTCAGTAAATCCAATCATCATTGCAAACCCCCGTCTGTAGTCACCCCTACATGTGATAATATTATTTACCGGCGCGTCGCTGCTCGAAAATAAGTCTCATAAATCCAAAATGATTGTGTTTTGCATCATAGTATGTGAGCGGCCTCCGTAGTCTAGGGGTAACCTTCCCACCTCATGACTTAACGTATGCGGGTTCAAACCCGGCGGAGGAAACTTGTCCTGGGAACAAGTCCTCCGGGAGGGACTTTAAGCCGTGTGTCCGGTGTCGTAGATTTACGGCACGTAAAAGAACCTCAAGTCTCTAGGAGACCTCTGAGCTAAATTACAGGCCTTTTCCCGCCCAAGTAGTCTCCAATGTCTCTGGTGGATGGGGGAAGTATCAGGTACCGCGGGCCGACCTCGTTGGCTCTACGGGGGCTGATGGCACGCACCGTTATCGGTAGAGTATGGCGACAGTAAAAATTAAAAGGGGGACGCACAATGGACCAATAACTGGTCTAAGTGCATGGGGAAACACACCCCCTCTCATAATACATACATACATACATCATATATATATGGTTGCCTAGCAACAGAATAGCCGTGGACGTAAGGTACTTTCATATATGTATTATGGTGTATACCTCTGACATAATCACCAGGCTGACAGAATGGAAGGAAAGAGACTGGGGATGGAAGGATTTTGTAGGTATAGACGTATANGGGTGGAGGGGGGTTCTCAGTCGCGCAACATGTTACAATATATAACATTTATATTTTTACAAATACGTACATATACAAGTACACAGGTCTAAATACGCACGCCCAAATATTTTGATGATTACGTGTACAAACAAATTACTGACATAGGACAATCCCTAACGAAGTTTCAGAGGAATGTGCGTCTTCATGGATCCTTCCATCATCGCGATGGATCCTAAACGCTGATAAAGATCAGCTAGAATTGACGACATCATATCCCTGAAGTTACTAAACTCACCGCTGTGAGAACCTCAAATCTTGCATAGTGTACGTAGCTTGTATATATAGCTCAAATGTTAGATGAGGTTTTTGGAGGCGAGACATTCCCTTTGTAAATATTGTAACGTACCTTGATACCTTGCGCATGTACGTAAGGAGCTATTCTCTATTCAGACGTGGGTGTTCAAGTACCAACATTAAACTTACGCAGAATTACTGGGTTTTTGGACTTTTTCCATCATACGGAATTCTAGGTAATAGAGGACAATCTAGAGAATAGAGGACATGACGTTTCAGAACTGGATCTGTTTCCGTCTTCAGGTGAAGGTCTTCTTGCCTGAAGAAGGAAAGAGATCCAGTTTCCTAAACGTCGTGTCCTCTATTCTCTAGAGTGTCCTCTATTACCTAGAATTCCGGACGATGGGAAAAGTCCAAAAACCCCGTAATTCTGTGTGTCATCCACCATCGTCAGAATCTTTTAGAATCTACTAAACTTACGATTTACGAAACTCTGATTAGGTCAGTTATGACTTATGCCTGTCCCACCTGGGAGCATGCAGCAGACGCGCACTTCCTGCAACTGCAGCGCCTGCAGAACAGAGCACTCCGCTCTACTGGAAATCATGACAGGTACACACCAGTCCGCGAATTGCATGTGGCTTTCACTATTCCTTGTTTGTATGACTTTTTTTTTATTGGCACTACAGCCCTCATTTGGGCCTAGGCCTACCACATGAAACTCTCCATTCACTTCGGTTTTACTAGATCTTAGACATAAGGTATGACTCCTTGGGCGGGTGATCAGCTAGTCGCAAGGCCTCTACCTGTACACAAACACAGAAAAACGCACAGAAACATCCATGCCCTTAGTGGGATTCGAACCCACGATCCCGTCTTACGAGCGAGCGAAGACAGTGCATGCCTTAGACTGCTCGGCTACCGTGACCGGCTTGTTTGTATGATTATACAACTAAATTATTCAGGACAGAGGCAGAAGTAATCCTAAACCATGTAAATCCAAATGTATGCGGTACTGGACAAGGAGAAGCCAGGCACAGGAAGTATAAGAGCCTTAAACTTGATGGTGATCAGGCCTACGGCTATTCAGCTGACTAATTGTGTTTTCAGAGTAGCTGCATAAGTTAAGACATAACCTGCTGCACAAACCTTAATTGGCAGGAAACCTCTGTATGCATTGTATAAACATTACTTAGTATAGCACATTGACGAAGGATGCACAGAGTCCATAGTGACCTGGACGCCATGACAGTGCGGATATATTCGTGCTGAAACTATGATGCAACAAACGTAGCACCTACATAGAAGATGTCCCATTTTGGAACACGTGCATGTCTAGGAGGAGACTGAAGTCAAGAATGACTGTGCTGGCGAAGACCAGCAATAATTTAACAGACAGACCGAAGATTATGGATATACCGTTCTAAATAGTAGATCCAAAATTAAATTCTATGTACAGAAAACTCATAAAAGAATCGAAGCTTATATTCATAATAAAAGACAAATTTTCCCACAGAAGTCTTGAAGCGTTAACGGTCAAAAAGTGATTAACCTTCTCAAGTAATGAGCCACAATAAATCCTTGACAGACGTCTAATGTTTCGGAGACGTCGCTCTCTCCACCCTTAGTGGATGGTCTCCAAACCGTTTGACTTTTGTTTCGGTTTGACGGAACTGAATCCCCGAGATGACATCAATTGTTCCAACGTAATTTCGTTTCGCACACACACACACACACACACGTGTGTGTATTAATACTGAAATTCAATTTTTCACCTAAACTTAATAATGCATAACGTCTTGACTAAGCTTCACATAAATGATGCTGGATGACGTGGACTGTGGAAAGTAGCCCAACCCTGTGCTGGTGCAGTGCCCTTATGGACACTCGACGAGGGACTGATGCCTCAACCAACTAGAGAGACCGGTTACCATTATACGTATACAATGTGTTCAGGTTATGTTAGGACTGTGTTCATTAAAGATACAAGACGTGAATTATTTTCAAAATTTCATTCTTTTTATTCGAAATAGTCTCCTTCTGAACCAATACATAGCTGGAATCGATTGAAGGGTTTTCGAAAACAGTCACTGTACTCCTTTTGTGGAATCGCATTTAAAACTACGGTACATTCCCTTTGGATGTCCTGGATGGTGTCGTAACAGTCTCCTTTCATCGCCAACTTAACTTTTGGGAACAACCAGAAATCTGCTGGAGCCAAATCTGCCGAATACGGAGGATGATCAAGGACTGTGATCCCTTTTCTGGCCAAAATTCGCGCACGAGCTTCGATTTGTGGGGTGGGGCATTGTCGTGGAGGATCGACCAGGAACCTTGCTCTCGATATTCAGGTCGAATTTGAAGAATTCTCGCCCACAAACGATTGAGAATTCCGAGATAATAACCAGAATTCAATGTCTGACCTTCTGGCAGAAATTCCTTGTGAATTATTCCTTTAGACTCGAAGAAAACGGTTAGCAGAGTCTTAACTCGACTCGTGTATTAACTGCGATCATTATTTATCTCAGTCTTTTAGACCTGCGCACTGGGCTTGTGTGGCTCGTGTTCTTGCTTATTTCTATATCGATATGTAACTCCTGAATTAATGTAAATGCAGATGGAGTATGAATGAAGACGTGAGCCAAATTTGGGGGGAAGCGATCATGACCTGTCTTCAGCCATTATCGGAACGTCTGTGTTTTGGTACATAGGAAGGTCACAAAATGCACCACTCAGACCTACCAGCCTTGGACTCGAATTCCAACCTACTTTTCCATAATGCGAAGCAGACATCTTGTTGGTTCAGCTCGCTCGGGTCTAGGTCCATATTTGTTTTCATTTATTTAACGACCCTATGTCAATTATGCACGTTGTTTAACGTAGAATGAAAAGTCGAAGGATATTTATGAATTTAAAAGCTTACACGAGGAAAAGGGACAGTGGTTGCAACATTCTCCAAGCGTTTTTTAAAGGAATTGTGTAAAGCTGAGAAAACTCAATATTGTCTGTCTGCCGATTCCTGAACTGAGGCCGTCTAGGATGAAGTCATGATCAATAGACCGAAAAGTTCAGTCAGGGAAAACTTTTATAATAGAAAATTAGTCTTAAAATTTCGTAGGCTGTAGCGTGCATGTTGACGACCAGTCTTGGAAGCCATGTTATAATTATGGAAAGTTATATTCGACTTCTGTGCGTGAGTAAAGTTAACAACTTCTCAGCGACATCAGGAGTGAGTTTCCTAAATGCATACCTTGTGAAGCGAACTTCTACCTTATTCGTCGAACAGACTCGATGGGAGGACATTCGATTTTCTTCAGCCGAGTTCACCCTCACAACCCCCACAAGAAAAAACGCTTACTTGTTTATGACTATCTTCCACTTCAATGTTCTCTTCGTAGTAATACATTTTATTGAAATAGAGAGAAGTATATATATATATATGTATATATATATATATGTAATTGTACTGTCTTTGCTCGCTTGGAAACCGGGATCGTTGGTTCGAATCCCACTCAGGGCATGGATGTTAATTTGTGTGTGTGCGTGTTTCTGTGTTTGTGTACAGGTAGAGGCCTTGCGACGAGCTGACCACCCGCCCAAGGAGTCCTACCGAATGTGTAAGATCTAGAAAAACCGAAGTGAACGGAGAAGTTCATGGAGGTAGGCCTAGGGCCAAACGAGGGCTGTAGCGCCAATGAAAAGAAAGAAATGTTATGTTTGCTTCTTTTTACTTCAATTTTAATGATCTATTAGCTTGTTCGGACTTCAAGAGAATGCATCACTCCATCTAGCTATGGGCAATCCGATATATCAATCAATCACTCACTCACTTACTCAAAGAGCCGCCAATTGTTCGGTTCATTACCGTGTTCACAAGAGCCCTCCAATGTTCCCTATCCTGACCCACATCAATCTAATCCATACCATGCCATCATACCTCTTCAAGATCCATTTTAATATTGTCCATCCACCTAGGTCGTGGTCTTCCCAGTGGTCTCTTTCCATCTGTCTTTCCCACCAATATCCTACATGCATTCCCCTACTACCCTATTCGTGCTACGTTCTTTGCCCACCTCATCCTCCTTGACTTGATCATTCTAATTATACTTGTAGAAGAGTACAAGTTATGAAGCTCCTCATTATGCAGTTTACTCCGCCTACCTGTTCCGACATACCAATATCTTCTGCTATTTAGTAATAGGCCTATTTTTGGGTGTCGATCATTTACGTTATGTTTTGTATGATACAAACTGGGTTAGATTCTATGTTACCGGAATTAATACCCAGCCACTTATAAACAGACTGTACAATTATTTACTTAAGGTATTTTATAATTTACAGCCTTGATACATGCTTCCCTCTATAATGGAGACGAATACGATTTCTAAGACAACGGTGAATACAGAAATTTCCGAACGTCATGAAATGTGGCAAAACTCTGTAAGCCTATTTATAAATTTTCCCGTGTGGAGACTGGTTAGAATACCTCCACCTTAGCCCTGCGAGACGTAGAGGTCTATGCAAAGAGAACCCGGTGCCTGAGGGTATAATAGGCTACCTTGTCGTTGGAGGATATAAATACCGAGACCTGGTCCTCCATATCGGCTGTTAGATGCATGGCTGACTACCTTGCTCTGCAAAAAAAAAAAATATATTTCTGGAAATCCAAAAAATGAAAATCGCATGGTCTAATTCCCAGAAAGAGATATATCTACCAGAATCTTCCAAGGAAGGCTGTGGCTCGAAAAGAGCTGTTTTACTAGCGAAGACGACGACAATGATGATGATGATGATGATGATGATGTACGACTTTAATTTCACTTCTTCCTCATCACAGGCCTGGCAGTTCCGTCAGCACTGCTAGGATAAATTATCTTTCTCATGGGTGTCATGAACACGCAGAAAATTGAGGTAGTGCACTTCCGTTAATATCGGTACGACAGCGGCGAGAGGGCGAATGGTAGGACGAAGCTAGTGACGTTGAACTTGCTAATATGCAGGGAAGACTGTACGAGTATGTAGTATAAAGGTTTCGAAAACAAGAAGGCGTCATGGGTTTTCCCCAGAAATCCTTGTTCAAACATGCAGTATTCCTTAATTCTGCAGAGGATCTACGTGCTAACATGGCGACTTTTAATATTTTGAGCCTTTCATCCATCTCTCATGCTGTCACCTTCCTCGTTAACAAACTTTCAGAAATGTTCTATATTTACTTACCAGGATTTTTTAAAAATATCATTAGCCTATTTGACTTATTCGCATATATTTTGAGCTCTATTTATTCAGTAATGAAGTGTGTTTTCTCAGTATACACATCTTGTGAGGCAATGTACCCAAAAATCTAGATAGTCACAATATTTTCCACCTGTTTAAAACAAATTATATTTGCTCTTAGTTGTTCAAATATTTTAAGTGCGCTGAATTATTTGTTTCAAATCAACGTTCTTTCCAACGTAAGAATATAAGATTATATTAGGGATGGCGGATAAATTAGTGTAGTCGAGATAATTAAAAAATAATAAAGAACTATTGACTGTCGCGATAGTATGTCACATAAGTCGTGCAGTGTAAAAAAAGAAGATTATTTTGAATTCCTTAGGTTCTGAATTGTTCACAACCACAGAAAAAATATTCTTCTTCAAGTACTCACTGGAAAGAACCGCTCCATATAAATATTTGCTCCCTGCACAGGGTTAACATAGGCAACTTTCTCGTAGATGCTATAAGCGAAAATAAATTGAAACTTTACTATTAAGAAATAATAAATTACAAATTTAATACCTTAAATATATTTCTAGCGTTTGCATATATATCATTAGAATTATCAAAAAAAATCCTCATCATCTTCTTATTTATTGTTAAATGCTCGAAAATGAGAGATCCCTGCTTTCTAAGAAGCAGTATCTAAAAAATCCTTGTCTTGTATCCGGGCTAATACAATATTCAATCTCATTTTTTTCCTTGGCACTACAGCCCCAGTGGGCCTAGGCCTGCCCTCATGAACTTCTCCGTTCACTTCGGTTTTTCTAGATCTTACACATTCGGTAGGACTCCATGGGCGAGTGATCACCTCGTCGCAAGGCCTCTACATCCCATCTCATAGTCCTTTCGTAAGACGAACAATGATCTTTGTAGAATGGCTACGGCTAACTCTGAATTTTTTATGAAAGGGACATGTGTTAATAGGCAGATTTACTGGTAAAAATGATTTGGAAATACGTCGTTTCCTGTGTTTTATTGAAAGGAAAACGCTCGGCTCAGAAGAAATTATGTCAGATCAAGAATATTCAAGAAGACATGGTAATCCTCTAGAAGCGAAACATCAGCTAGAAATGCAAACAATAAGTAGAAGTATTTTTATTCAAACTGTGAGCATGATAAAGAAAACCTGTATTAGAAGGGATGGAAGATTCAGATGAACAATATAAAACAAGATAAGAAAATACTTATGGCAATTTTTCCGCAAATGAGGTTACAAACAAATATTTATCATGTAAGATTTGAGGCTTTCACGGCGGTGACTATGAAGAAAGCAGTCTTCTGGGATTTGGCACCGTGTATATGTGGTGTTAACCGACGTTTCGGAGGAACGTATCGTCTCCATCTTCAGGGTAGAAGGAAAGTATAAGAAATCCGCAAGCGAAGAGCCCGTGAGAACCGGTAAATTCTGCAGCTATTCAAGAATTTCCAAGCATTTAATGGAACCCGTAGGTTCAGTACCGTGTTAACAAAAGCCCTCCACTGGTCTCTATCCTAAGCCAGATCTATCGAATCCATGCCATCCCATCCTGTCTCTCTAAGATCCATTCTATTATTGCCCACCCACCTACGCCTTAGTCTTCCCTGTGGTCTCTTTCCTTCTGGCTTTCCCACCAATATCCTATACGTATTCCTCGTCTCCCTCATTCGTGCTATATGACCACCTCATCCTCCTTGACTTGATCTTTCTAATTATATTTGGAGAATATGAAGCTCCTCATTGTGCAGTTTTCTCCAACCTCCTGTCACTTCATTTCTATTCGGTCCAAATATTCTCCTCAACACACTGTTCTCAAACTCCCTCAGTCTAGGTTCCTCCCTTAATGTCAGAGATCGAAGTTCACGCCCATACAGAACCACAGGTTTCATTTTTGATTTTTGATTTATATTGACATTAAAGAAAATTATTCGGGGGCAGGAAACGAATGTAATTTAACTGCCTAAGGATAGGAGCAATTGAGGGGGGGGGGCTTCTGATCAGCAGAGTTTATGCGGATTCCATGAAATAATGTTGTTTTTTTTTTCTTGACTAGCTAAGAAACTGCCAGTTACTCGGTTGTTCACTCAGCCCGGAACAATTCGTTTCCTTTCCTTTACTTGTAGGTTACATAAAATTACGTGTAGCCTTACTGCTCTCACTTAGTGGGAAATAAGGCCGCACAATAGCTCAAGCGGTTAGTCGCTGGCTTCGCACAGCGGCTGCCAGGGTTTGATTCTGGGTCTGGTCAAGTGGGATTTGTGGTGGACAAAGTGGCGATGGGGCAGGTTTCCTCCGAGTACTTCGGTTTCCCCTGCCAATCTTCATTCCACAAATTGCTCCACATTCACCCTCACCTATCATCTTGGGCTGGTACAATAGGCCAGAAGTGGCCACAGTACAAGGGACTTAGTTCCACTCATCTATCATAAAAAAATTACTGGGAAATAAAAATCGATTATTTGTTGTGAAAGTTTAATATTTGAAACTTAATATATAGAATCTCATTCTCAATTCGTTTTCCACACATGAATCAAACTTCTTATTCTCATCCTCGTAACTCGTTTCACAATCTGAATACCTTTACGTATTTGCATATTCGACACGGTTTAATCTCTTCTTCAGATGGGACAAATTCAATTGCTTCTTTGTCGTATATTGTGTACTTGAATGAAAGGAAATATACTGACATTCTTTTCGCTGATTACAGCTCGTAACATCTTTAGTTCATAACTGAAATCCGACTTGCCTTGCTGTAATGAAGAGATTTGCCGTGAAACAGGTCGAGACGTGTTCAGGCTGACAAGACGACTTGCCTGAACTTTCACTATCCATGCGCGGAACTGCCTTGCAGTAAATAGGCGTTGAACTTTGGCTTTCATTTCACTTCCGATTTATCGCCACGGGACGCAGTAACAAGTGGCTGTGTCAGGTCCGAAGCTTTGTATCTTGTCAGAAAGTTCCTCACTTCTTACATGAAACTGTCACGAAAATAGTACATGACATATATCACCAGTAAGACCCACACATCTCCTTTCCTTTGTGTGTTATCTTAAGACGCTGTAAACACGTAGACCGTATAGCATCGTACGGTAGTATGACAGATATTGCGAATTGTAAACGATCAGGTAAATACCGTATTTACGCATGTATAGGCCGCACATTTTTTGCCAAAAATTCAAGAGGAAAACTGGGGTGCGGCTTATATTCGAAATATTCGAAATCACACTTCTTTTAAAAAAAATATATTCATAATTAGTAATACAGGGTGTTCTACTCCTGAAATAATATTCCAAGAAAATTATTTTTTCTATAATTTCTGTCTGAAAATTGTGCTGCGGCCTATAAACGCACGCGTAAATACGGTACACATAAATGGAGGCGCCCTTCAAATAGAAATCAAAATTAAATAATAACGTACATACGTAGCAACGGACCTCCCAGCGCCGTCTGTGTATACATGTCCGCATAAGCACCACCACACATTATTATGACTAACACCACCTACTTTGAAATACCGTATAATTATATGTACAGCTCTTAACTGTATTTTAATTATATAATTAGTTCATTTTAATACTTTTACTTTCATTGTAACTTTATATTTTATATTATTTGACATTATTGTATACTATTTGAATATTTAATATTACAGCGTGTAATTAGCAAGCAATTCAATATTTAAAAAGTTTTTAAGTGTATTTATCTGATGAGGGCTTCTTGAAAGCCGAAACATGTAGTAAAGTACTACTTGAAACTACATACATATATTATTATTATTATTGTGTTTTGACGGCTTTCAATAAAGAAATATATAATACACAACAGGATGCATTCACTGGAAGAAAAAAAAGATTTACACATAAGCAGTTGTAATGGAGACGCTATCTCAGAATTTCGCTGGATGGACTGAAGAAACTCATGATAACCCTGTCAGGATAGTAGATGTGTCAGCCAAGAACACAGGACTTCCGGAATTCAAGGCCTCAGAATTACCTCCATACCAGCCCGCTCGGTAGATATTAATAGGCTTTGTATTTCTGTATACTGGATAAGCTTACATATGGTAAGCAACACCACACTCGACCTTGAATTTTTGCCGGAAAACCTAAATAACTGAAATTATAGGTAAATAAATAGGATGTCGATTTAACAGTTGCTTGGTTATAAGAAAAATAAGTGCATAACCAGAAAGTAAACACATTTGCCCCAGGGTATAAATCAAGGTCGCTTTTCTCTTAGCAAAGACGTGTCTCTGCTGTTCGGGTACACGATAAAATGTGCTCTAAACTAAACAGGTACCAGGTAGTTAGTTGGACGAGAGCAGGACCTTGGGAAAACAATTTCGACTGAACACAAAATATTGTCGCGTGCCGCCAGGAATCCGGAAGGTATAGTTCCATGGAAACGCAATACCAGTGGGTCGTTGCCTAGGAATTCCTTAAGCAACAAACACGTTTCGCCGGAAATAAAGACAAGAAAAGTTTCGTTCCATAACAGCCGTTGAGACCAAAGTCTCCTACATGGTGCGCTCTATTCCGTCCGAAGGCGGGTTATATAAGACTCCAGCTTTAACAAGCGTTCAGTTGGCAGTTTTGTAGCTGACCTTAGAAGAGTAGCCAGTCTTCAGGTAGCTCCGAGGGAACAGAAGACTTCACCAAGATTAGAGGTGCAAGAAGTAACTATGACAGTGCTGTAAGAAACGTCTAACGACGTTATAAGTGGATGAGAATTGTACTTGGAAGCATAGAGGAGATTGGCCATAAACATATTCGCTAAATCCGGGACCTGCGTGAATTTATTTGTCGCGTTACATAGGCAACAAGCGAGAATATGTTATCTTCCTCTTGGATCCAAAGAGCCTCCACAGCCTTTCGTTCTCAAGCTCATCATCTACAGGGCCTTTTGCCGATTTGAGCGAGAAACCAGTACTGTAAGTTATAAAACTGTGTGCAATACTACTACTTTGACTTTTAATTATTAGGTATTTAGACAGGAGGTGGCAGATCACAGTAGCCGCGCTGTCTACGGCGTGAACTCTCTTCGCCCGCTCGAATAGCGTGATCTTGGGTTCGAATCCAATTTAAATATGGATGTCTCTGGGTGTTTATTATGTGTTTGTCTTGTTTTGAGTGTAGGTAGAGGTTTTGCGAAGGGTTGATCTCCCGTCCAAGGAGCCATACCGGCTGTGTGTCGATTGAGAAATTGAAAAGGGGCCAAGGTCCACAAGGATTGTAGAACAATAGATAGATAAGTAGGAGGTGTGAGTATAGAGGATTCTAAACCGAGATGTTGGAATAATTCCCGGAATTTAGTTTGCTATTTACTTTTCAATTAATGTGATATTAATCTCTAATAGTTTCTTCCACAATGTTCAAATTGTGCGTAAAAAAGTAAAGGTATCCCTGTAACAGGCCGTGGAGGCCCATTGAGTTGTGAGAAGTTGAGGCTCTCACATTTTCTAGACAATCGGCTCACAGATGATGGTGAGCTTGTCAGCCTTACGTGCCTGGCGGCCGCCCCTTACCCACAGGAAGGTTCCTGGTACTTATTTCTGTTAGAGGCTGAGTCGACCCCAGGGTTATATTACGGCTGGAAGGATCAGGTCAATTTAAAAAAATCCACGGTTCACGGTGCTGCACAGAGAACTGAAGGATCGAGAAAATATTAACCGATTTGGTCTGTCCTTGCAACATTTCCGAGTCTTAAAGATATACAAATGAAAGAGAAGATTTGCTAAACAGGATTGTGACTGGGGACGAATCATGGTTGCATCACTACCAACCCGAATCAAAGCGTGCCTCAGAGCAATGAAATCATCACATTTCACCGTCAACCAGAAAGTTTAAGGCTACGCCGTCAGCTGGGAAGGTTATGCTTACCGTGTTTTGGGATTCTCAAGGAGCACTGTTAAACCATTTCCAGAAGCTTGGTGAAAATGTGAATTCTGCAACGCACTGTGAAGTTCTATTAAAGTTTAGGGATTCAATTCGCAGGAAACGTCCGGCCTATTTAGGAAGATATGTATTCCTTTATCATGACAACGCCAGACCCTATACAACCCGAGCAACCCAGGAGAGAATTCAAGAGTTACAGTAGGAACTTCTTGAACATCTGCCTTACAGCCCGGAATTGGCCTCTAGTGACTTCCCTCTCTTTGGTCCTCTAAGAAACTACCTTGGTGGCACGCCTTTCGCTGATGAGGAAGAAGTTGAAATGGAAGTGCGGAAGCGGCTGCCAGGTTCGTCACACTGGTAAAGCAATGGGACAGGTATATCAATATTGGTGGAGGATATGACGAGAAATTAATGATTTTCCTGGTTGCAGTGTCACATATTTTAAGTGTTATATCAATTTGTGACTTATTTACTGACTCTCCTTCGTACATGCATGAATGACGTCAAGCGAACACAGGCCTACATAATTAATTATGCCGTATATTTTCCTACATATATGCATATGTACATATTTATTCGCGCACACTCGCAACCCTCATGCAGATCCTACTTAGAGGACGGTTTACATTGTTTGCTAATGAGACATAAATTTCTGATGTACTGAATGCTGTGTGCAAGCAATTGTATGGCGATACTGGGAGAAGCCTGAGTAGATTTCTTTCCACCGGGGTGTTCGCTCTTCAAATATAAACACTGTGTATGCACAGATAGGAAGGACTGCAGTATTTGTGAGAAACCTGAAGTAGGACAAATACGTGCTTCTGAGGAACTACACGACCATGAATGTCTAGTGTTGTCCTGCTGGCTGTATTCCTCAAACTCAAGAGTAACCTCACTGTAGCGCTTATATGGATGAGCGCAGAGTAACCGAGAATCTAAACCCTCAACAATCCATTAATTTAGACCCCAGTTGTGGTGGAAATGTGCGCCGATAGCCTAGAACGGTATGAAGAGTTGCGGACGGAATTCGTTACTCATGTTACTTAAAGGCTTCATGGGCATTCATTCCTCACACAGCTGTTTCCTATACGTGTATCTTATTTTTCCATTTAGTTCACTTCTTGATTTCTTAACAAGAATTAGTTATGTCGTTTGGGCCCAAATGAGCAGGATTTCTACCTGAAGAAGGAGGTAGAAACCAGCCTCAGAAATTCTGTTTCAAATAAGAAAAACTACGGTGAATAATGTTCAGAAAACCAATAACTATACTGATTGTTATGTTTAGAATTACAGGTGCCTATGAAAATTTTGGAAAACTTAGTGAGTGTGTACCTGTAAAATTGCCAACTTTAGTAAAGTTTTAATTAATTAAACTTAACCAAACAATACAGTAATTATTAATGGGACAGGGCTTTTTGAATACAAGCCCCATAATCTTACAGACCTGCATGATGACAGCGTAGAGACCTATACATATGTTACTACGAAGTGAGTGAGAAACGCTGCAGAAATTGCAACATTGGCTTGAGTACAAACGTTCGTTAATGATCATGATGATGATTCAGTTCACTTCGGTTAATACTTATTTATGTGTCAATTTAACAGTTCTTAAATATTTGGTTCTGTGTAGTTGTAAGCATTTCTTCATATGATTTGATTCGAAACCGAAAACGTACTGACATTTAGCCCGGTGATGAGGTCATTTTGAAGAAGAAAAAACTAATCCGTGACGAAAAATAGGCTTATTATTGAGAGCAAAATTTTGGAAGAGAATAGTTCCTATTTATTCGTTTGTATATTAATTTATAACTTACTTATCAACGGCACGATTAGCTCAGTTTTAAAGCTTCAAACGATTAGCCACTTATGAAAAACAATTTGGGATAATGTGGAAGGAAGTGTTCCTAGCTTTATTTAGGGAACTGCCTTCGAAGTCGTCTGGAGGGAAGGAGTAGCCAAGAAGACAGTCAATGTCCCAGTGTCCCGGTGTCCCGTTGTCCCGGTCGATTTTCGAAACAGGCATCCCCCGAATATAGGTTGGAATCTTGCCGCTTGTGGCAACTTGCTCAGTCCTGAGTAATTTTTGTGAAGCTCAGAGCCAGTCAGTACATTTCCCATCTTTTGTGAAACCCTGAGTTTCATCTCTGTATTCGTAAGAACCTGCCATTAGGCCAGACCTGAGAGATCTGAATCCGTTGATACCTTCACATTCAGTCTATTTAAGATCCATTTTAATATTGTGACTCATAGACAATTGCTAGGCAACACCCGCAATATACATGCCGCCAACAATACAGGTGCGGTGTTTTCTGCTGTCCGCTCGGCGACCGTTGGTAGGCAACGCGCGATACACACAGCCAACAATACAGAAGTGGTGTTTTCTGTGCTGTGGTCGAACCCGATGTTATATAATAGGAGTGAGTCGGAGATCAATCAGTCGTATTACGGAAAGGAGAATGGAACGTGTCCTAGTGATTTGTTAAGTGGGTAGATTAGCTATAATCGATCGTAATTAAGAGAGATTGTAAAATAAGACGTTAATAAATCCAATAATCAGTCCAGAACCCGTTATCATTAGCCACGGAACCCCGGACACGTGACAATATCATTCTCCCATCTGCGCGTAGCTAACCAAAATTGATTCATTATTCCCTTTGGTGCCGCATGTTCCACCCCTCTTATCTTCTTGATTTCCTCACTAGGAATTCTTTAAATTTTCCATAAATTATGGGTAAATAGCTTCCATAAGTTAATAAAATTCATCTGATTTCATCCGTGACAGAAGTACTTACCACGTTTAATGGCAAACATATCGCACTCTTCACGAGAGCCACCACGCACTTCTAACGAACAGACAAACAGAGCGGCGAAGATAAGAGAAGACGCATATATTTATACAGAATGTACACAAATGTTAGTGGCATGGCGGTTGGGGCGAAGTTGTGTTGCTACGAAGAGCAGTGTGATGAGACGAAGGAAAGAAGGAAAAAAAATCGGGAAAGCTCCAATTTAACAATATTTTATATTTAAAATATTTTTCTTACCATTAATCCACACAACCATACTACAAATTAGCTGAGACAAGCAACTGATAAGATGGTAGCAGTGCGAAGTGCTAAATTATGCCTTGTCACCCAGAAAAAATGGTAGATTACGTGTGACTAGTGAGTTCACGAGCTTTTGGTTTCACTCTTAAGATGTCACGTAAGTCTGTCGTAAGAGAACAAAACGGTTGTGTTTCAGTTTAGTTCCTTTAAACTTAAGTTCGAGTCATTTCGTTGGTTCATAAGTTAAAAAAAACTATTCTCTTCCTCGAATTTTCTGAGCTTGAGTAGGGCAAAGTTCTTGTAAGAATCCTCTTAGACTAACCGCCAAAAGCAAATTTTGCATGAAACCTGTGTTTGACCAATGAGATTTAGTAAAACACATATGTACCACAAATATTAATATTTTCAATTCATGCGGTTATTTAGAGAACATACCGTGTGAAGAATACGTGGCAAAATATTATCCTACAAGGGACGACAAGAAGATACGACAAACTTTCCGAATTATTGCTAATGTGAATGCCAGAGGAAATTACGTGCCACCTACGGTTAATTATTTTTATTAATAATTTATTTGAAGTATTATATACAATTGTGGATAAGAACTTTATGCTGTATATAAGGAAACCTGGTGGCTATATATTTGTAAGTAACCGCGGTTATTTCAAATCACATTTTTTAAGTTTGTTCTATAATTTATCACATACAACAGGATAAGTAGACAGACAAATGAGATGTAGAAATGCTTCAGTATGTAGCTGACCATGGGCTATTTTTGCTCTGTCTGCCTGATTGCAGCCATTAGACAGGTCGATTTTCAAGCCTTCAAAGAATTTATTTTTTTTTTATTTTTTTTTGCGGGGAGTCTTCGCTCATCTTTAACAAGGACAGAATTGTGATCAGTATTTTTCAATTAATAATTTCAGGTTCTCTTGAAGTCAAGAAGGATGAGCTTGGCGGGGCATGTAGCACGAATGGGCTGAAGATGAATGCATACAGGATATTGGTGGGAAAGCCAGATGGAAATAGACCACTCGGAAGACCAAGGCACAGGTGGGTGAACAATATTAATTATTTTACAGATGTAGGATGTGGTGATATGGATTAGATTGATCTGGCCTAGGATAGAGACCGGTGGAGGAGGGCTCTTGTGAACAAGGTAATGAACATCTGAGTTCCATAAGATGCTGGGAAGTTCTTGAATAGCTGCACAGTTGGCGGCTTCTCAAGAAGGGTCAGCTCCACGAGTGAGTGAGTGAATTTTAGGCTCTCAGGATGATTGATGTTTGATAGTTGATGCTGATCCTACTGTTGGGTATTTACACCGTGTGAACGGATATTTGTAAGACCTAGACGAAACCAACCTCTGCTGGAAATGCTCTTAGTGTTTTTTGTAGCGTCCTTTGTTTGGTATGTGAACCTATTGCACATAATGCTTACACTGAAGACATGTTTCCTGAATTNCCACATATACACGGCGCCAAATCCCAGAAGACTGCTTTCTTCATAGTCACCGCCGTGAAAGCCTCAAATCTTACATAATCTAGAATTATTCTGCATGATGTTTTGTAGCCCTCAAATGACGCCTGTAAACAGAATTCCTTCAAATGCGGATGAGAATGTTGAATATGACCCAGAAGCATGTAAATTAATGCCTTTTTTTTCTTACAGTTTAGATGACTGAAGATATACTGCTTGCTTGTTACATCAACTTCTCGAGGAACTACGTCCACTTCCAAAAAGTTCAGTCGTGGAAGGAAAAAATATTTACAAGAGAAATAAACAAAAATAAATATATTGTAACAACAATAAAAATTCAAGAATAGGAAGCAATAAAATCACGAGAGGGATGTGACAACAAAGAAGAATGGTAATAAGTACTAAATAACATCAAACCTTACCTTTATTTTCCCTCTACATGATGGCGTTTGTTAAGGTGAAGATCAGGGGAGAAATAGAGCCTGTATTGTCGGAACTCATTCTCTGTAATGTCATGAAATCCGTGTTTAATTTGAAGCTCAGTGACTGATTGGTTTTAAACATTACTTCATTTAATAATTAAGTTCACGTTAAGATGCTACTGAATGATAGTTTAATGTGTGGATATGGTAAGATAATTAGTATTCAACATGTTTAATAATTACATTTTTACAAATAAATTTTAAAACACTTTGTCCATATTACAGGTATATACTATTATGCTGTAGTATCCTGTTGTACTTTTCACTTAGTGTCGATTAGTTAGAGTCTCACATAAAATTTATTAATTTTAAAAGTTTAAAGTCCATCATTACATTTTTCCAAAAGTATGGTCAGCATCAGGTGTTAACATTTCTTTTGACGAGGGAATTGCTGTCTCCTGTTATTGCTTATGTTGTTAAATGTACTGGCCCTCTCGATGTGCACTGAGAAGAACTATGTTTAAAACATAAGCAAAAACAGAAGGCAGCAGTTCCCGCGCTAAAATTTTCAACACTTGATGATAACCATTTTGGTCGAAACATGTAATGATGGACTTTTAAACTTTTAAAATTAATAAATGTTGTAGAAGATAATGTTGCACGTGAGACTGTAAATAATCGACAATAAAAGTACTCGTATATACGCCTATGTAACTTAGGAGTTCAGCAAGTCTGGACATCGGTAGAGGCTTATTTCTGAGCCACATTGCACTGGTTCTGTATTAATTTCAGCTGAGATCTGAGTGAACTGATGTTCAATGCGTATGTAGTAATCGTTTCACATTCCAGAATGCTATAGTTGTTTTATATGTAAATAGAAACATTCAACTTGTCCATATTTTTCGAGTTTCTCCAAATGAAATGGATTTTGGTAAAGCATACTTACTGCATACAGATATATGTGTAATGATAATGTATTTATTGCGGAGCTGTTTAAACTTATCAGATACAGTATGGTCGCATTTTAGGCGATGTATATATTCCAGAATAATTCGAATCGCGCCTGAATCAAGAAAAGTTTTCCCGTAGGAATCAATGTATTGGCGAATTTTGCGGAATTCATATTATTTCAAACTTTTCGGATAAGATGAGACTTTATTAATATTTTCTTATATCACACTATTTCATATTCGCGTGAAATGCGACTTCACTCTAGTTCAGTTATCCATTACTTATATTAAGTCGACTGCCTGGTTGAGGAACACGAAGTAAATCGTCCAGTTAAGAGCTTCCGAATGCATGTTACTTATAATTTTAATGCAAAATGGTCACTATATATACCACCTGCCTTAATGTACTCGTACTAAAACTTTGCGTTCTGCCTCCAGAGTGTGTTTGCGTATAGCATATCGTTCTCTCAATATAAAGCGTTTTTTTTTCTGAACAGCATTAACTGGTTGGTCATTGTAGCCGAGACTTAATATATTTCCTGTGAGGTACGAACTGAATTTTTATATATTACTTAGAAGAAATTCAGTCTTTAAAGGTTTAAAAAATATATACTGCCAATTTAAGGAAAAAAATGGCAGACTACGAGGCCCTTGAAATCCCAATACGAGCATAAAGAGAATTCTATATCTAAAGGTGTTGGAATTCATTACCCATAAGAAAATATTGTCGACGAGGTTGTTATAACAAGTTGTTCTGCCATTTACTGTGGGATTTTTAATAATACTGAGCGATCAATTTCCACAATACTTAGCATTCCAATCGCTTCATCATCGGCCCAATTACTATACAATCCCATTAAACTGACACATATGAGTTCTCGTTTCCTGTTTAAAAACGGGGTCTAGAGATAGAATTTAGCCAAGTCTAGCGGACTTAACATAGTTTTTATACTTTTGCGTGATGGCTGAAATATATTTCCCAAAATGTTGTATTTTTTTTAGTAAGATCTCAGACGATGGAAAATGTAATAAGCATTGTTCACAAGCTTTTGCAGTTATCTGAATCCAACTCTTTAGTTGGCCGTACTACTAAAGCCGTAATTCCGAATATCCGATTTCCGAGTCTGAATTCTGGCAATCTGAACATGAAGTAAAATTATGATGCACTGCACACACACACACACACACACACACACATATATATATATATATATCAAGACCGGTGAAGGAAATATTTTCGTGTGAGCTTAAGAGTTGTATGGAATAAAGGAAGATAAGAACAGAAGGAACCCAAATTTTGAGATCTGTCTTCAAATCACACATGTGCAGATTAGAATTCCAAGACACCCTGTGAAAGAAAACGGACAGCACGTGAAGCCCCGGGGAGACCTAATGGTCATGTTGGATCGCTAGAGAAGACACATACAAAGCTGCGATACTTGTACATCTTCCTAGACTCGAAGGAAGAACCTTCAATCTAAGCTCTAGGTGAGACACTTGTTAGATGCTTACCATTACTCACTGCCCCTGATACTCCATAATCATTTTTGGTAACTGGAAACTTTGAGAAGTCTTTTGGAGCCTGGGACTGTGTAGGTGCATATATATTACTCTTACTACATGTCTTTTTACACTTCCAAGCTGCATGCAAGCTTTAGTATGAGTACCCTAAATGCTTTATAATATTTCATAAGAGTAACAGAAAAATCAATTCTGAAAGCATTCAACTCTGAATTTCTTTTATGTAAAAGTTAGCATTCTGTTTTCTTCTCGCCGTGCATTTTGACCGAAGGGTCGCTCGATACGGGCGTTAGGCATCTGTTCCTGTTCACTGTACTGTAGCCACATGGAGGGACCCAATGCATATTCATCTGAAGCCATGTGTCCTGTTGCTGTAACTGACAGCGTCTGACGAATTTCAGCTAATTTTTATGGAACTTCACGTCAAGATTGGTACTGTGTATCCTAGGTTTCGACACCGTGTAGTCTGGTGGGTGGGTAGGAGGAAGGTACCACGTATTACTCCTATCTCCAAGGTAGTAGCGAACCGTGTTAAGAAAGTAGCTGTTATTGAGAATTTGAAAAGGGCGGAGAATTATCGGTTGCCGCATGATGGGAGTTGTCCATGGGACCTAGGAATGGGAAGATGAGATGGGACTCAAACCGACTCGGCTTTGCTTTGTTCATGGCCTTGAAATCTGTCATTTTTTATTCATCTGTCCACGTCCCTGAATCGGGCTCTTTGTTACCCTTCCCTAAGCCTTCTCTGAGACACCTCCATTCTCCAGGGCTCACGGTCCCCATTGATCCATCCGAGCCCGTACTCCTTTCACGTCAACGATAGCCCTGTTCTGAAAATTATGACAGACACAAACCGCCGACCTCTCCGTCCTAAGAAAATAATATTGATCAAAATTTAGAAATGTTCAAGAATCGTATAAGACTAAAATCTTTTATTAAATTCATAATTCATCTATAATCTGTCAAGACGACAGGTCCACAGTCTCTTCCAAAACAGTTCCTCCAATTGATGCGATCTAGAGCTTTCTCCTTCAAATGAAAATATCCTTTTCTGTCCCCAAGGTCAACCAGCATCTTCTTACGTCTTCTTCCTCGTCTTCTAGTCACTTCTATCCGCCCCTCTATCTTTCTTTCAATAACTTCTTTTAGAAGGCAGTTACCGCGTTAGATATGACCAATCCAATTAGCCTTCCGTTTTCTTATCTCGTTTTTATTAAATATTGGATACAAAATATGTTCGCCCAGTATATCTCAAAATCTAAAAGTACCGAAGAACCTAAGGATATGATATTTTACATCCCTAATAAAATTTGCCCAAAATCTTATTTAATGATTAAATTCTTATTTATTGTTACCTGCAATTAAATTAAGATTCTAAGAACAGAATTATGACCCTTCTACAACTTATAGCAGTAACGCATTCTGGTGATGCAACTTGTACGAGTAAATATAAGGCTGGCCTAATTATAGATCTGTATATGCATATTACCACGTTGGTTTCCGAGTCACGAAACAGCGGTAGACATAGCTTGCTTTACTCATTAACAACTCGAATGTGTTGTCTTACAACAGACCACAGGCTGTGGCCACAGTAAGCAGTAACGGCAAGACAAAACTGTTCGAGACACCATCAGTTAGGCACGATGAAGGAAAATTTGAAGAATTAGATGAGTCCACCTACACTGACAGAAAAAGAGGATGTATTTGAGGAACACTACCAGCCATGACTGGTGCTGTCTGGCTTGGCCCTCTGTTTTGTTCACTCAAAACTGCACCCTCATGCAGCAAATACTCGTATAGCGGTTGTGATGCGGAAACATTAATTGCTCTCGTGGAAGAAAGGAGGCCAATTTATATTTCCTTCGTGAAAGAAGAAAACACGTGCCCTTGTGTGACTTTATATGTTGGATTTGCACTGTGTGTACCTTGTTTATTGTACGTATTGTGTTTTGTATTTTTCCCTTTATGTATAGTCTTTTCTTGTTTGTATCAATGTGAGATCTACTGCCCCCGGGTGAACACCCAATTACAGTATAATAATAATAATTCAGTTCAATTCAATTCAATTCAATTCAACTCAATTCAATTCAATTCAATTCTTTATTATTTATGTGCCAAATCAACAGCCGCATGGCCAATTACAGACTCAGCACAGTGTAGATGAAAGTAATTACATTATAGACAAACACATTATAAGTCAAAAACAAATTACAAGCAATTACTTGGGAAAACACAATAATGAAGAAAAGTAAACAAACAAGCAAATAAATGATAAATAATAACAACAATAATAACAACACAGCAACATAGGAATTCATTATAAATCTTGGGAGAAAATTTCGACAAAAATGGTCTTCTCTGATAAGTATTTATGGTTTATTTCCTCAAGGTCACAATAAAGTTTAACAGTACTCACATACTTGTACATATATACATATATACGTACAGAAATAACAGCAATGAATAAGTCTATGTTTAACAACGAGCATGTTTCTATTGCCAGTGTACATATTCAGTATCGCTATTAAAATAATCCACTACTTTCAGGGCAACATTAATCGTCCTGGTCAACAGTCTAGGAAGCTGTACGGTGCTTCGTTCATCCAAGTCTTTTCGAACTGTTTATGGTTTTCTGAAATAGCGCGTCTTTTCTCATATCGTACTATGAAGAATATATGCAGTCAAAGTGACTATTTCAGCTGTCTCCGATGGTAAGTTCTTCACATTTTGAAAACACTAAACCTGTTTTCCAGCATTCTAAATGCGCACTCTGCAATTCGCCGAGCCCGAGGGAGACGATTTCTGTTCTATTTACGAGGAAATGACCTCATCAAATTTATATTAACAGAGTAGGCAGGTTTTCGCTTTAGTCAGGTCCGTCTGTGTGGTTTGGTAGGCTCAGACCAGAGGCTATCAGTAACTTGTTGAAACTGGGTACTTTGTTAACGCCACCGTCGCTACTCCGACAGTAGTTGTCCATGTCTACGGCAATAAATCTTCCATCAGCATCTGCAACAGAAAGAAGAACGATAGAGTGAAGTTCCTGTAACTGCAATAGGTAGATAAGCCGAGAGGCACGCGGTGGCGTAGTTGGTTGAGGCACTATGCTACAACCCGGAAGGTAGCGGGTTCCATTCCCGATGAGGTCATTGGAGTTTTCAAATGATCTAATTCCTGCAGCCGCATTATGGGCATGAGGTCTACTCAGCCTCTAAGATAAATGATTAGCAGGAATCTTGTTCGGGGTAAAGGGGGGCCGGCGCTTAAGGCTGACAAACTTAAGTCATCTGTAAACTGATTGTCTAGAAATCGAGGGAGTCTTGACATCTCACAATCATATGGATGTTACAGCCCGTTACAAGGATAGCTTTAACTTTTTTAAATCCAGCCGAAGAAGGAAATTTTATTCTGATATATTTTTTATTTATAACCCCTACACTACTGGGAAAAAGCAGCAACTCTAGAAATCGGTCAGGGATTCTTGTCTACTCCTCATGGTTTGATTTTGCTGCGTAAATTGGGGAAGAGGCTCGACAAATAGCTCTGTAGGTTGATGAAACTACTCGAAATTGGTAGTCCAGTGAACGAGAACAGTTCCCGATGGCCAAAAATCTGTCGAAAACGTGCAAAAGCTTTACTGTTTGTCACATTATCTATTGTAGTGTATTATTATTACCTCCTGTTTCACTGTTTCTATTTTATTATTTCGTTCTTTCTTAATGTTATATTTTAGCGTCCTGTTGCACTGATTTAAGTCCATGATTTATTTCACCGTCTTTTAGTGCACTCACTCCTTTCTCCAGCACTACATGTTTCGGTAGATAAGTGTATGCACTAAAAGACGGTGAAATAAATCATGGACTCGTTCTTTCTTATTTACTTTGTTTTTAGCAGGAGTCTGCCAATCTAAATGGACCAGTCTTCGTAATTATTTTCCCAGAGAAATGGGGGATGGCTGCAGTCCATCAGGATTAGGAGTCAAAGAAAGAAAAACTTCGTATATCAGGGATGCTATATCATTTATTGATGACTTTATGAAGACACACAAAATAATGAGTAGCAGTCTGGAACATTCGTCTTTCGAACATAGCCAGACTGAGAGTTTAAAGTTGATACTCCAGCCTCTATAGACTCAATCGAGTTAGAATCAGAGACACTAATAATATCTCCCATCTGCCTTTTAAAAAGCGAAAACTTAGGCCTCCTTGTGCCTCAGAAGAAGCATCTGGATCCGTGATCGATTTTCTTAAGTCACAAACTCGAACACTGTGATGTCTGTAACAAGTAACGGTAAAATGTCAGACGTTTCTGGTTATACGTGAGTAGAATTTGGAAATTTTCTCTCGTCTGGAGGAGTTAAAGTACACGTATAAGACAAGAAATCTAACCCTCTGTCGTCTTCTTCTTCATAAGAGGACAAACCCAAAGCCTCTTTTTCCTCTTTCTTGGCTCCATTTCTGAAAACCACGAAATTTCCATGACATATTCTTCGTCACTTGACATCTTTCCTACAGCTACTGACTAGAACCAGCAGTGAAGACGCTCCATGTTACATGTTTCGAACTGTCTTGTCTTATTGTAATTGCTCCGTCCGGTTTCTGCCTTTTGGAGTAAGTCCAGACAAGACAGAACTAGAAGACAACTAGAAGAAAAGTATGGATGAAATTTATTTTATGTTAAGAAAAGTGTTCAATATTGATCGAGTACACATTATAACGTGTTACTTTCTCTAATATCTCTATTAGTACGTTTCATATTGGAACGTATGATGATTAATTGATTGATGATCATGGATGTTGAGTAACAGGTAGCATTAGATTCTGTCAGGTTTATGCACATTTTGTCACCCTCAAATTCTATTTGAAAGAACTGAATGTTGAGCTCTGTTCCACATGGAATGAGGAAGAAATTGAGCCACTGTAGAAGTAAAGTTTTCACACAGAAAGCAATTACATATTCAAATTTACATCTACTACATATACTACGTATAGATTTTGTAAGCCAGGAAAATTATTACTTTTAAACCTACCAATATATGAAGGGTATCAACACACTTCCTACTTTCCAAAGCATCTGTTTCCTCATACAAACATGGTCGCGTGTTATAGCATATATAGCGGGTACGAAATATATAAAATAACAGTAAAAGTCAATTCAATGTTCAAATCCTACAGCCCAGTCTTTAATACAGAGGAATTTTTATATAATTAATTTTGGACATTTCATAACAACTTCAGAATATCTATTCTATTTTTCCCTCAGCCTGTCATTAATAAGTATTATATCTTTATTTACTCTATTTTACATGAAAGATAGACAGACCCGTATAAACCCTCATTCTTTCTATTTTCAACTTTGGCAGATAGAATGTACCATTAATAGTAAAGTGACTTCTGTGTATGAAATGTTGGCTGTTCCAAAGAAGATTACGGAACAAATTTGAAGTTTTAATGTTGTTTCCGTCCCTGGATCTTATGTTGGGGAAACAGAAAAGCTGATCATAGCACGGTGTCATCTCCGAAGATGAGAAATAAGATCAACTAGGAGCTTCTGTGAAGTCCTAAAGGCTTCTGATGAGGCTATTTGGACGCAAGCCAACTGTTCTACTGGAGAGTCTTACATTTCAAGTAAACGAACAACAGGTGGAAATAACGAAAAGATAGAACATGGAAGAAGAAGAAGAAGAAGAAGAAGAAGAAGATGAAGAAGATCGGGAGAAAAGAGAACCGAGTTCTCTACAAGAAACGCAGCCAGAAGAAGCAGAAGGACAAAGGTTGAATAAATCTAATGCATGAAGTCTGGAACTGATCATAAGTAGTCTTGTGAGAGTGCATATTATAGTGCAAGGAAATATTTTCCGGACTGGCCACAATGTTCCGTTACCGCAGTCATGACAGGATTTCTTGCTAAATAGAGGCAGGTTACAGCTCTCGTCACTCAGATGGAGAAACTTAAAAAGTGAGGTTACACGTTATCCACTCTCTGATTTATCATAAGTTGACAGACTTCAAAGAACAGTGCGTACGTTTCAATTTATTCACCAAGCTAGGCAGAGTTGCCATAGAAACCTGGAAGGTAGTAATGGAAACAACAAGCAGAACGCGAATATCACTGCGTTTTGCAAGTGCAAAATTTTAAAGAAGTCAGCTAACCATGTTGAGCCTCAGGTCATCCGCCAACGAGCAAAACGGAAGAAAATGTTTATGTATATCTGTATGAATTCCCTCACAAGAATAATTGCACGACGGCTATTCGTAGCTCATATGATTCAATAATTATCACTGCTAAGTAGAATATATTTCGCTTGCCCGACAGTTTGCTATTTTAATTATAGAAAGGAAAATTAGTTTAACATAATCTGGGGGGAGGAGTTATGTGCTACAAAAAATTGCCTTAACCAAATATATAAATTTCTCCAAGACATATTATCACGTGCTAATCTGAGAGCCTTGCAATAAGTATTGTTAAGATTGCTCCATAATTTCAAATTTGCACAACAGCCATGTTGGCATTATTTCTGACAGTAAATTAGAAGAAGTGATACTTTGGTGCGGTTTTCTATAACTTGACAGTAATACAAAGTTTCACTAAGATCATGAATTGTTCCAGAATTCAGTACGGGGTATAGGAATTCCGATGAATGGTAGCGTACATAGACACGATGAAAACGTAAGCCTATATGTACTTATAAAGAACAAAAATAAGCTAAAATGGCTCATTTATACTACTGCTCTGTAGACGTTACAGCCCATGATGAAACTTGTCTTCTGTTTTACAGTTTCTTAATCATACACACTCCATCAGCAGATCAGTCCATCGCACAGCCGCTACCTACACATGACAACACAAACAGAATAAATAGCGACAAACATTCATTCCTCCAGTGGCAAATATCTGAAAGTCTGTTCTGTTCCCAAGTGTTGTGTTCAATATTTTGAATGTTTCTTTGTCCAGGCCAATATTATCAAGTTTAAATCACACGTGTATTATAACAGTTCACAGCCGTCAGTCTGAAGGTCTGCTGTAAATCCTTGTCTCGGAGCATCTTGAGTACTATTTTTCAAATAAATATACTTTTCAGGGGTAACCTGAAAGAGTATATTTTTGTTTTTCTTCAGTCCCACTAGACAAAAGCCACAACCGATTTTTTCTGTATCCTTTACAATTTATCAATCATTAATCCTACGCCATAGGGCTAGATACTGACAGAATAGTAAAATAATCTCCCCCATCCAAATGCTTTAGTCTTGAAGAAATCTGCAGGAACCCCATTTGTATGAAACCAATCAATCACAGTCATCTTGGTTATATATTATGAGATGTTTTGAATTTTTTCTTTATGTAATGTGGTTTCTCAACGACTGAAGAATTCGGCGGGTTTACACGCTTCCCCCACTGTTTAACTTGTGCTTCACAGCAGTGATTTATGGGCTGATTATTGTTTCGCCTTTTTCCTTTGTCCATTTGTAAGCTCGATCACAATAACTGGAAATGGATTTGCGATATGGGGCAAAATTTTACATAACTTCTCTGAAGCTATGGCTTGAGAGCGCGAGGATATATCCTTATGTATATAACTCAAGGTCTCATTGTACAGTGTGGGTAGATCACTCAGGATCGTGGAACTTCTGTAAACAGTTGGTATCTGCTTAACTCGCCAAAAATATTTGTGAGCTCAGTAAAGCAAGGAGCTTAAGGACTAATTGTAGTTGTAAGTGTATTTTGATTGTGTTCATTATGTAATATCTCCTTTGTTACAAATCATAAAATAATGCCGTCCAGTGTGACTGTTGAAGCTTTTACTACTTCACTTCTTAGCACCCTAACATGTTTCGGTCCTTATAGACCATCATCAGAGGGAACATCAGTACTTTTTTAAACTACTATTACACTGGGAGTTTTGATTTTTAAAATACATAAATATACAATATTTGTAATATACACTTTATACAAAATCCAAATTTCTTACAACTACAGCAACTGTCCTTGATGCATTAAAGTTTTTTTTTAATTGTTCTTTAAGTTAAAATTCTTTAACCGATTAGGTTCGTGTTCCTTGTCCTTTCGTTTTTCTTGACGGGGCCGAACTTATGCCGCCCGTCTTTCTTGGGAAGGTAGTTCTTGTTGTCGTCCTATGTCTGTGCGTAGCGTGCTGTGTTGTTTTTACTGCTTGATGAGGTGACTCCGCCTCGGTTCTTGTGTACTCAAAATATATATTATTAACTTTCCAACGGACGGTATTCCAATTAACTGAGGAAGCCTTTGAGAGAGTATTGGTTGTGTCGGACTGAATATGCTATGCCATCATGTTTAGTATAAAAGTGCCAAATATTGATACGATTGTAAAAGCGAAAAATAAACTAACCATTGAAAGTATTGTTAGCTATTAACCACCGCCGAAGACCAGTTGCTAGCCGGATAATATTCAGGAAGGCAGAAGACAAATGAACGTAATTTTTTTATTCAGTTATTGACTCCATTGCGCCATCCATATAATGCAGTTCAGAAGGCTTCATTCGGCTTGGTTCGGAAATTACGCTCGCAACGAGCTGCTGCGCCTGTGCTCCTGGCAGCCTGCATGGCGTCGTGTTTCCTGCACACGTACACTACTCAGGGCTTCCAGGAGACCTGCTTGCCTGGCTGACTGTCCCCACCACGCAACTCACTAACACTTTCTGACCCTCTGGTATTTACGTAACGACTATGGCACTCAAGGGATACCGGAGCACCGCGTCTTTTGTCAGGACAGGTAAGATATTATAACTGAATATTTTACTCTTGGAGTTCTATTTATACTCTATACTCGTATATTTTAACTATTGATATTTATATGTCGAGGTCGAACATTCTTGAAGGAAGAAGTGGCACATATCAAACTGTTCCATTATTAAATATAATGAACTGAAGACAAATGAATATTCTTGATAAAGAATTATCTTCAGTCTAAAAGTTTGTGATGATGGTAAATTGTTACAATTATTATTTTGCTGGACATTATCCATCATCTTGTCTATTCTAAAAAACAGTCTAGTTTCTATTAAAAAACACAACGTTTCGAGAACTGGAATCTGTCCCCGTCTTCAGGTAAAACCTACTCAGTTGGGTCCAATAGACAGAGCTAGCCCCTATCTCCGGAGATAGGGGCTAGCTCTGTCTATTGGACCCAACTGAGTAGGTTTTACCTGAAGACGGGGACAGATTCCAGTTCTCGAAACGTTGTGTTTTTTAATAGAAACTAGACTGTTTTTTAGAATAGACAAGATGATGGATAATGTCCAGCAAAATAATAATTGTAATTATCTTCAGTCATTTATAAAAAATATAATAACGTTTTATGGAAACATTTCAAATAACAGAGCAAAACATTAAAATTTATTGTGTACAATTTTAAACTGCCATAACCGTATCAATTTTTAAGCTTATATTTAATCTTACATCACCGTGAATACCAATTGGTTGATGTGGGCATTTGCAGTTTCGGTGACATGACATTAATTTCGTTAAGAACGAGTGACAGAGAGACGTTATCTATTTTGCTGCATGTCGAACGTAGTATAAATAAATTAACATTTAATTAAATAATGTTTATTTTCTGGATCAAGAACACAATGTTTAGTGTTTCATTACGAGAAGCTTGTGTCGTTGGATTCCGCTGCTGGCGAAATTCGCGGTCTTGTAGTTAACAGTCTTACACTACGTGTTCACGTGGTTCTATTATTTATGCTTAAATCAGGGATTTCTCTATTTCTCTAGGAAAATTCTTAAATATTTTCGTAGAATAGGCCATTACCTACTCTTTCCACTTATCATCCAGTTCATCAATGACAATACTTCTCCCACTCAACATTATATAACCTATGCAGTTGAGAAAGCGTTGTTAAATAAAGTAAAAAATAAGAGGATTCCATTATTTGCTTATGGTCAGAAAAGTTATGAAGCACTGGTAGTTCAGGTGATTCATAAATCAATTTACGGTCGGTCGGTGGGCTAGTGGGTTAAATTGCTGCTGACTTTCGTCAGAACAGTCATTCTTGGCTTCAGGTCTCGGCAGAATTTATGACCAAAATTTTTGTTCTCTGCTAGACGTATACATGTACATGTTTAGAAGTGGGGCTCCTATTCGACGAGGGAGTGATTGGTCTTCCTGTGTAGGCGCTATGTTTGTTGCACTATTGTAACTGAGTTACGTGTGTTAAATTGAAGCTGGCCCTCGCCGGCACAGTCGTTCCTGGTTCCGAGTTCCGCGGGACTTATTACCATACTTTACTGTCTCAGATTCGACACTCCCCTAACCTGAAGGACCAGGTTCCCATATTTACACATACCAGTGACAGGGTGGCCCATTATGCCCACAGGTACCGGGTTCCTTTTTCGTCGCCCTCCAAGATTTGCAAGGACACGGTGGAAGTATTATAACCCTCCTCCATACCGGAATTCAATTTGTGATTTCAGTCCAATTCATTTTATCTGTAGGCATTTTTTTTTTGCTAGTGGGGTGGAACTAAGTCCCTTGTACTGCGGCCACTTCTGGCCTATTATACCAGCCCCAGATGATAGGTGAGGGTGATTGTGGAGCAACTGGTGGAATGAAGATTGGCAGGGAAACCGAAGTACTCGGAGAAAACCTGCCCCAGCGTCACTTTGGCCACCACAAATCCCACTTGACCAGACCCGGAATCGAACCCGGGCCGCCGCGATGGGAAGTCAGCGACTAATTGCTTGAGTTATGGCGCGGCCTTTTCTGTAGGCATGCTTTTCCTGTCTTACCTGAGTTAATATCTCTGTCCTTGTCTCTGTCCTATTTCAGGCATATAGAAGTAGGTGAACTCTGCTTTATTAAGAAATGCATTTTTCCTCTTACTAAAACCGCGCGCCAGGTATAACATTTCAGATCATATCCGCCAATCGCTGCTCTTATTCTAAGACTAAAATAGATGATCTATGTTGTACAGTATATTACTTTACAGAACAAGTTTCAGCCTTTGTTCGAATGAGGGATTTATTGAAAGTAACATAAATATCTTTCACTTTGGANTATCTTTCACTTTGGAACCCGAATGAGATCTCATTTTGGCTTAAAAAATACTATCCGCGGCTGCGCAGAAAAATTAAAAATGTAAGGAATTTATGAACGGAGCAAAATATCAGACAGAAGAGACGTTTAATTTCAAAGTGTTGCTTATTTTTTGGGTCCTTATAACCATCTATGTTTATAACTGAAAACTATACCGTATTTTGTCTTAGAATTCCCTTACAAAATTTAAAAAAAACTAGCCCGAAGCATATTCGTCATTTCATGGCGGTACTATAAACACTAACTCCAAGGGTCAGGGTTTTTCTGAAAAGTTTAGAGAAGAGTTATTTAAGAGATTCTCTGTTTTACAGTGGAACCCAAAGGGTATTATTATGTCCACAAGTGTGCTACTGGCCCGTGTTCGGAACCAGTTGACTCGAGTCCATTACTTCACAAATTATTTATGTAATATCCTTTTTAATATTATTCTCCAGTCTACATCTAGGTATCCCAGTAGGAGATTTAGTGTCAGTGAGAGTGTTCCCCACTAGAATATTGTAAAGCTTTTAAAATTCGTCTGTGCCTATTACTCGAGCCGCTCATTTTATTCCTGCGTGTACAATTAGCACGATATACGTTGAAGAGTGAGAAAGGGTGAAGATCCTTACTGTGTAATTTTCCCATTTTCCCTTTCTGTTGTCCAAACATTCTCTTCGAAACTTTGGGCTCAAAACAGCCCACTCTTTTTAATCTCCCATTATAGTCGGAGACCACGTGGTATTCCACTATTAAAATTAAACTATAGTCTTATAGCGAATGTCCCGGGAGTACATGTCAATATTTTTGGAGGTCATAGCAGCGGTCATTTTAAGCAAAAATGTATATGTACATGTGTCCTATTTCGAACGATTTCCGAGATAGAGCTGTTTCAGTCAACAGCCACACAAAGTGACAGGCGTTGTGCTGATGGACAGCAGTGTTCCCCAATTTGAAATCTTCCCGAAGTATCCACGTTTAGAATGCAGGAAACAGGGAACTTAGATTTTGGCTGTGTAACCGATGAATCCAGTTTGAGGAAATTAATTAAAAAAGTTATGCGAGGAAGAAAGGTGTTCTCACTTGCGGAAGAGGCGAGGTTACGAATTTTACTTTTGTTATGTTACTATCTCGTAAAATTGTAAAATAAAAATGTTACTGTATAGCGAAACTGCCGATGTTCGAAGGTTCAGATCTTATTCGTTGGCGGCAAATTTGTCTTCTTATTCTTTTTCTTGTTCATTCAAAACTCTAAAATATGGAAATTTTTATAATGAAATAATGGCGAATGACAAGACGGAATTGAAATGTAATGGGCAATAGGCCAAAATTGCTGGAATCAGAAATATTAGTAAAAATAATTTAAATACTCGTAGTTGCAATATACCCAAGCCCTCATGCGTACATGCAGACGTTCCCCTCTTTCATAACAGTAATCTTATCTTTGTTTATTACTAGTTACAATCAATTCTATTTGCATTATTAAGGAATAATTTTGAGTCATTTGTAGGTACTAATATATAATGTTTGATTATACATTAACAGAAATATAGTAACCTGCAACCAACATCCGAGTTGCAGGTTACATGGGCTTTATATTAGAGACACTATGCTACACGCCGGAAGGTCTCGGGATCGAATCCCTAGGAGATAAATTTTTTCAATTTACCTAATCCTTCCAGCCGCACTATGGCACTGGGGGTCGACTCAGCCTTTAACAGAAATGATTACCAGGAATATTCTTGGGAACAAAGGGCGGCCGGCGCGTAAGGCTGACAACCTTCCCGCCATCTATGGGCCGATTGTCTAGAAAATGTGGGTACCTCAACATCTCACAACCCTATGGGCCTCCACGGGCTGTTACAGTGATACCTTTACTTTTACTTAGTTATGATAATTTATTGTGTATTACTTTTAGTCAAGAGAAAAATGCTTTATAATTAAGATTAGAAACTGAGCTATCTGATCATGTTTTCCGATGTTTCGGCCTCCAATGGAGAGGAATTTTGCATATCTTAGCAAATTGAATACCAAGTTAATAAAACTGCCTAAAATCTACATGAGACATGTATGGATTTACAACATATGTCTTGTTGATTTCTCACATGTCCAATGGACTTCGTGGCATTAGAAGGGTGCTTATGCTCGAAAATGTTTCAGACCAAGCCGACCGAGCTCCTGACACCTGAGGAGCAGACATGTAAATTTATAGCCGTGGCCCCACAGTATTTGTATTGATTTCGACAGCTAACGTCATAGAGATTGAGCCTATACTCGTATCTAAATTGACGTACCGTTGCCAGGTATAGCCCAAATTGGTGTATTCGCATTTTTCAAATTCTTTATCTTATATTTTTCATGAATCACTGGCCATAATACTATTTATTTGTTGCTGATATAAACCTCTTATCAGAACAGTCATACCTTTCCTCTTCTTGTCACTTAACTCGTAATCTCACCAATAAATTTACACAATAACAATATTTACTTTATTTGCCTTCTGGTGTTTCTATATTCTCAATTATCGCAGGATTATGTACTCCTTAATGCTAAGTTTCTTTTAGGAGCTGGTTACTGCTGAGCATGCCATAACACTCCCAGCCTTCTATGCAACCCGAAGTTTCGTTATCATGTTCACAAAAGCTGGCAATGATCAAGGAACAAATTAATTGTCCAATCCACAAATTCAAAAATTAATTATTGAATTTCAATACTTTAATTGTATTTTCACCTAGACCAATAATCCGAAATGGTCTCTTGCCTTTAGGTTTCCCAAGAAAAATATTCTATGCAATTTAAACTCTCAAATAACATAAGTATCAAGGACTGGTTTGTACTGTAAGATTTCTCTTTTCTCTCACACGAAGTTGTTTAATACTGTATATTAAAATTATTTGCTGCTATTAATATTTATCAGTTATATGGGAGACATACTGTGATCCACAATACGTTTATCTTCAGGCACTTTACCAAGCTTCACGCAAATTATTACATGATAGTGTATATTAATTTTATTTATTCATAATACACTAAAATATGTGGAGTAAATTGTTCGAATCACTTATAAGAGAATAAGAGAATTAAACGTCTAAATTATATTATTTTCTTAAAATAAATTACTTATGGCCAATCCATAATTCTTCAGCCGTAGTATATTTTCAAGCAGCAGGATGAATAGGAAATGAATGGCAAATACTGTGTTTCGTTAGGCTGCGTATTCGAACCTGCTGTTCTAGTGCTGACAACACAACAGCAGATCAACAATTTATTTACTGTTATTTCGTTAAATTTTATGAAGAGGCCTATCGAAAATTTTTTATAACAAAAACCGTAATCGAAGAATGCCGTCTTCTGGGATGTGGCGCCGTGTAGATCTTGTGTGGCTGCTCACGCTGGCTCCTCGTTCGCGGATTTTTCTACCCTGAAGATGAAGGCGATACGTTCCTCCGAAACGTCGGTTCACACATGATATACATGACGCCACATCCAAGAAGACGGCATTCTTCGTAGTCACCTCCGTGAAAACCTCAAATCTTACAAAATCGTAACTGCTAACGAGTGCATATTTTATGTAACACACAGATAATTTGTGGGGCGACGTTGTTGTTTATTCCCTTGATTTAATGTCTATCTGTCCGTATGAAGTGGTTATGCAGTGTCGCAAAACATATGAGTGCTGAATATGAATAGACCGAAACGTAAGTTACTGTCATTTATTTAGAATTCATTCATTCATCAGTAATATGTCAGACGACAGGTCCACAGTCTCTTGCAAAACAGTTCATCCACTTAATGCGATCTACAGTCCATTCGCGGAGACGAGAGATTCCTCGTAAACAAATGCACGCGGTGTCTCCTTCGTTCTTTGAATGAAATCATGCAGCGATCACGTGATGCGTGTTTCGTTGCAGGGGCGTCCAAAGTTCACTCTTCAGTCTGAATGCACGTTAACGTGCGTCCGAATGCAGTGAGTACACTGAGTACTCCTTCTTGCTGTCAGCTGTGGCGACTGTTTACGCTGACTGTCTCGTCTCCGCGAATGGACTATAGAGCTTTCTCCTTCTCCTACAGAGACATTCTGTATTTAGAATTATCATTCCGAAAATCGATGGAAATGAATAACTGTATTCAGAAAGAATTCAGGATATAAGTTCTCAGAGAAGAATGGTACACATTTTCTAGCACCTCCCTTGCCATCTGCTTCTTGATTGGCTTACTGCTCAGTACCGAAGATGAATGTAGAAAGATCCTCCGCGTTACATCCCATAAGAAGATACTGTTCAAGTCCTTTTGCTCTACAGCTAGTCGCACCAGTTTCAATTACTGACCTGACTGATGATGAGATTATTAGTTTATTTAGTCACGTTTCATCAATTGCATAATTGATATAACAAATATCACACGTAAATTCCTGGTCAGGTAACATTTCTGAAGGAGGCGATCGCGATTTCGTTTAAGATGCTATCTGGGAATTCACGAAAAAGACACAGGATAATCATGAGATATCACAGAATATCATAATATCTCCTCAGTACAGTACTGAATGAAATTTTACTTGATTTTACTTCCTTCATATTGGAATACAACCCTCAGTAAGCCAATCCTGTTTATTTCCTTTCTATTATCCTTCCAGAAGCAACATTCAATTGCTTGATGTAGATAGGTGCGGCATCATCAAGCGGCCTGTGGGCCACACAGCTGCGCACCATTACAGTGGCGCTTTGATCTGTGCCATTGTTTCGTTGCGCTGTCTGCCATGTTACAGTCTGATCTCAGGTATGCGTGTGCGTGTGTATTGAGAGTTGAATGGTGTCATTTCTTGGCCGGAAAATTCGGAAAACAGTATTATTATTCCTCCAGGGTACAATGGGATGACAACTTTCTGCTAATATGAAGGGATTGGGGATGCGGCCATGCACTGCTCTTAAGTATTGTCCTTGAATTTTCTCGACAGAGGAGACTAAAAGGTACGTAGTCGTTTCAGTTGCACTTTCGGCTCAGATTGGAGGCTGGAACTTCCAGAAAACATATCGAATGCAGTAAGTCAACTGCTAAAACTAGCTGTGTCAAACCGAGAAAATTACATTCAATTCGTTCGTCCATAATCAACATAAGAAACATCATAATTAAATTATATTTTACTCTAAATCGGCATTTACTGTATAATTAAGAGTGTACTTACTTAATCCGTTCCTCTTATGCCCTATGGTGTCGAGGTTCTTTCATTTTGATCATTTCACAGACGGTAGGACTCCTTGGACGAGTGATCAGCTCGTCGCAAGGCCTCTACCTAAACACAGGACAACACAAACACATAAAATCGCATACACATACCAAACATCCATACCTTTTGTGGGATTCGAACCCACGATCTCGGCTTCCGAGCAAGCGAAGACAGGATATGCCTTAGACCGCTCCGCTACCGTGGCCGGCATTAAAATTATATATTAATCTATACTTAGTAACAGCACTCAGTAAATTATAGGAGTCGGTATAGTGATTGTTTATGGGCTGGACGACAGAGGAGTCGGAGTACGAGTCCCGATGGGGTCAAGAATTTTCTTTTCTACCCGTCGTTCAGACTGGTTCTGGGGCTCCCCCAGCCTCCTATTCAACGTGTAGCGGGGGTTCTTTCGCCGGGGTAAAGCGGCCGGGGTTTGAAGCTGAAACTCACCTCCAGCTAGTACCGAAGTCAATAAAACGTGGATCTCTACATTCACTCCCCCATACGTCTTCATGGCGTAGTTCTTAATTAATTAAGCACAGGGATAACATTACCTTTCACTCAGTAAATTATAGCTTGATATTACGAGCCTTGTGTTTCAATAAAATTGTAATTTTAAGCACGCTAAAAATGGAATTTGCATTTAATTAATATTTAAGTAAATATAGAACGTGAAAATAATTTATTATCTCGCTTATTAAACTTTCCGACTGGAACCATTTTTATAACCATATGATGAAACTCTTTAATGTGGTGCTCATTCTGAAATCCGAAAATTAAGAAAATGGCAATTTCCCAAAATTATGATATACGCTATAAGCAAGTTGTCATTTGAGATGCTCTTCGAAGTAGAATTAAGATTCCACACTCTTAATATTCATTTCTTGAAGTGTTTTGTGAAAATGAAGCCTTCGAACACAAGATACTCGACAGCACTTAGATTAGTAATTATATGCATATTGTATATTGACTTGCGTAACTAACTAAACAACTGCACAGGGCGGAGTCCTTCTTAAGAAGATAATCTTCTCTTTAGCTGTTCAAGAAATTCTCCTCCTTTTACAAACTTCGATTTTTCATTTAAAAATTACAGAGGACATTCTGACTGTTGCGTTTAATACATGAGGACGAAAATTCAATCAAATGTAAGAATTTTTATTAAATAGATAAAATAGTTCGCTGCCTTGCATATTGTAGCTTTAAGTGTCTATCATCAAGGGATGAATCGACACTGTTAAAAAAGTGATTTTCGTATGTCTTTCTTACAACATTAGTAACCTAAAGACGCATTGAAGGGGCTGGTTTGTTAGAAATTGTGATTGTTAAAAATAATTGCACTTGATGAAAATTTATTCTTAATATATTCATTGAAATTGTTTGCCAAAATGGAGCCAGGATAGCTCAGTAGGTATAGCGACGGACTAAGGCTGGACTGATATAGGCCTTGCCATAGCTCAAGCTGTTAGTCACTGGCTTCCCACTGCGGCGGCCCGGGTTCGATCTCGAGTCTGGTCAAGTGGAATTTATGGTGGACAAAGTGGCGCTGGGGCGGATTTTCTCCAAGTACTTCGGTTTCCCCTGCCAATTTTCATTCCCCCCAAATTCTCCATCATCATAATCACCCGGGGCAGGCTACAATAGGCCAATCATTGGCTGCCGTGCCGCGTGGACCCAGTTGGACTCCACCCCCCACTAAGCGAATTTAAAAAAAATTAATTTAAGGCTCTACTGATGGGGTTCGATTCCCGATAAGGGACATATATTTTCTCTACTCCACAGAGTCCAGACCGGCTCTGTGGCCAACCCAGCTTCCAATCCAATGGTTAAGGGAGGTTCTACCTCGGGAATAAAAAGGCCTGAGTGTGAAGCTGACCACTCACCTTCGTCTAGTATCGAGGTCAAGAATGGTGGAGCTATACCTTACTCTCTCTTATGTTTTCATGTTATGGTGCTCATTAATTAAATATAGGGTCAACTTTACTTTTTCTTTTTCATTTGCCTAAATTGAAACATTTCAGTACATTAGGTCTTCCAGGGAGAATAAAATGACTTGCAGTCTGTATACCAATTATGCTTTATTAAATGATGTAATTTTTATCGAAGTACTTTTTAGAAGTGACAATATCGTGTCAGAGTTGGCAGATAAAATAAAAGTGGTCTTGCGTGTGAAATAAAGTAGACGTTTAGAATTTAACTGTTGGCTTGTAAACAAAGTGAAGTACCTACAAGGCGTGTCCTAGTGCAGACGGCAAGAAAGCGACATAGATCATTATCACGGTTCTGTAAGAACACGACGGAAGTGTACAAACCTGAATAAATGGAAAGCAATTCGATTATGCCACGCAAAGTTGGTCTATGTACAGTTCGTTGAGAAAGAGCTTCATGGCAATCAATTCCATCTACGAGAACATTGTAGAGCTCTGTTACAATTCAGAAACAGACTTATATGGCAGTTAAGCGCCGTGCCATAGCTCAAGCGGTTAGTCGCTGGTTTCCCACCGCGGCGGCCCGGGTTCGATCCCGGGTCTGCTCAAGTGGGATTTGTGGTGGACAGAGTGGCGCTGGGGCAGGTTTTCTCCGAGTACTTCGGTTTCCTCTGTCAATCTTCATTCCATCAATTGCTCCACAATCACCCTCACCTATCATCTGGGGCTGGTACAATAGGCCAGAAGTGACCACAGTACAAGGGACTTAGTCCCACCCCATTAGTAATAAAAAAATCTAGCAGTGAAATTGACCCGTTCTCTCAGTGTTCGTAAAAATATAATTTTTAATAACGTTTTATGATTATTAATATTTGAAATATATATTGCCATAACGATACCTTTTTAAACGTATTTTATTAAATCATTACTACTCTCTCGCGTTATGGAATAGAACATTACTAATTTAATATATGTGAAATGAATAAACAAATTTTAAAATGTTGAAGTTTTATTTTGAATTTGAATGTTGTCCCCTATAGAATTTACGCACAAGCAACAGAATAATATTTTGTTAGAACTGTTTATCTTATTTTAAGATTTCCGCTTACATTGTCACAATTAATAAATAAATCAGCAGAATTTCTTTGTGAATATTATTTTAAATCACGTGGTTTGTTGTCACATTACAAGGCTTTCTGCCTCTCCTGATGTCTTCCAATAATTTTGATGAGTTTTGTTGGCAAAGAAAACCGAAAAAGTCCCTAATTATAGCCTATACGTAAAGATTCCTCTACTGAATGTTTCTCTAACATAATTTGTATTATAAACGTGCCAGGGAGAGTCTTGTACGGAGAGAGAACTATCCTGGCTGGAATTTTGTGTCAATGCGGGCGAATGCCGCATCTGTCCTTCACCCTCTTTTGCAGACAATCATTTTCGAATCTCATTTAGCTGTGTACAACCTGTGAACTCCATGTAGCATCTTCGCATAACCTATGAAAAGGCAAATTTAACATTTGGTATTTATTATGATGCAATATTCATGTGCCGGTCGCGGTAGACTAACGTTCCTAGACGTGCATTGTCTTCGCTCGCTAGAAAGCCGTAATCGTGAGTTCGAATCCCACTCAGGGAATGGATGTTCAGTGTCTGTGTGTGTGCGCGCGCGCGTTTCTATGTTTATGTACAGGCAGAGGCCTTGCGACGAGCTGATCACCCGCCTAAGGAGTCCTGATGAATGTCTAAGATCTAGTAAACCGAAATGAAACGGAGTGTTTAAGGGGGTAGGCCAGGGCCCAAATTGGTGCTGTAGCACCAAAGGAAAGAAATATTCACGTACTTGCATTTCATAAGCCAGTCAGGCAAACGCTGAACATAGAAAAACTTCTAGAATGCATTAAGGGGGTTTCTAGAAGATGAATGCAAAAGCAGTTCAAACGTGACAAATTAAATGAAGTTCTAGAATTATATACGTTATAGAACGTATTTTTGTAGTACCAGAAATAATAAAAAATGACAAGGTTATACGTAGGATTTAAGAAGCCTGGTCTATATGATTGATCCCAGATTAGAATTCTATACACATATGACGTACTGTAGAAAATACTTTCGTTTTTCTTTAACACATTCTCCAGTATTTTAATAAATTTCTCCTCTTTGTAATCAAGAGACATGTAAATTAAAACGCAGTTCTTAGTAAGCTGTATTTGTCGACGATTATGATTTTCAGTAAGCTACATTTTCCTCTTACAGCTAATTATTAAAGTATATTTATTGGCCTAACTGTGTTTGGAGTTTGCATAAGAGTTTCCACAACAGACATGACCCATCGATTACCTTTGTTTTCCTTTTGGATTGCGTACTTAAGTTCCTTTACGAGTTCCTTTCTCCGGGTAACAAATCTGCTTTGTACGCAGAGATTATACAACATCAGAGAGAGAGGAAACGCATACAAAGAGTCAATGTCATCCACAAGAACAGATGTTCGTAACCCTTTTATCGCTTTTCCTTCATGCATATTTCTTTCGTCACACTGCATAAGGTTGGTCATTGGAGGATACTTACAACATGAGTATCAAGATTGTAGAAGATTATTGTCCTGTAGAACTAAAAACGATTAGTGACAGTATTTAAATATCTCTAGAATGCACAGTTAAAGTAGGCAAACATTGTTTCCTTGAACAGGAGATAATTGGTGAATTTTGCTTGGCAAGTACTGAAACAAGAAGTTATGTGAAGAACATATGATGTTTATCTTCCTTCGTATTCCATGTAGTGTGCCTAGCAGGAAATATGTGCTCAATACTTTGTCATCAAATCCTTAATTACTATTGAGCTTTCTCACCAGTACAGGTTCTAGCTGTGTGGAGTTCGTTAGTTCTGAAACCTCAGGATGTCTCACTGTTGTTTATTTGTTGTATGTATGTATGTATTATGAGAAGGGGTGAGTTTCCCCATGCATTGTGCGTCCCCCTTTTAATTTCTACTGTCGCCATACCCTATCTGTAACGGTGCGTGCCATCAGCCCCCGTGGAGCCAACGAGGTCGGCCCCCGGTACCTTGATGCTTCCCCCATCCACCAGAGGCATTGGAGACTACTTGGGCGGGACAGGGCCTGTAATTTAGCTCAGAGGTCTCCTAGAGACATGAGGTTCTTTTACGTGCCGTAAATCTACGACCCGGACTAAAGCCCTCCCGGAGGACTTGTTCACTGAATATTTCCGCCCTTAAAAATTCCAAGACCTCCGCCGGGTTTGAACCCGCGTACCTTGAGTCTTGAGGTGGGAACGTTACCCTTAGACTACGGAGGCCGCTTTATTTATTTGTTACATTTTGGGCTTCAGAAGCATTTCAGAGAGAATGTTGAGCTGTGTTCGTGATCTGCAATCCAGTCCTACTTTTTCATATTTACCTCCAATGGTTCGCGAGTTATCACCACCAAACTGCAATTCAAATGCAGAATTCTCGCTCCTGCTATGTTGCCTTTCATTCTACAGAAAGTAAACCTTAAAAATGTTCATGTTTCCGGAAGACCAGTTATCACACGACATTCCAATACCCTAAATTAAGTGGCACTTGTGTCGCTATATCGAAGGGTTTCATACTACTGCTATATATATATACGTTATTACTACCAAGATATTAAATGGTTCTAGGGCAAGGCGTAGGTGGGTGGACAATATTAGAATGGATCTTAGAGAGATAGGATGGGATGGTATGGATTGGATAGATCTGGCTCAGGATAAGGACCAGTGGAGGGTTCTTGTGAACACGGTAATGAACCTTCGGGTTCCATAAAATGCTGGGAAATTCTTGAGTAGCTGCAGAATTGGCGGCTCCTCCAGAAGGGCTCAGCTCCATGAGTAAGTAAGTAAGTAAGTAAGTAAGTAAGTAAGTAAGTAAGGGTGGAATGGACGCTAGCGGCATGACGTATCATCATAGCAAGTGTCATAATTATTCATAATTAGTGGGGTAGAGATGGACACACAAAATTATTCATATCATGAACTAACCTCGTCACAAAGAATGAAAGTAAGATAAAAAAATAAACAAACTCCAAGGCCTGTAGTCTGCAAGCGGACTATACCGATCGAGCGACTGCCGCTTGTCTGTGAAGTAGTGTCAACTTTAGCCGATAGAGGGTGTCACGTAGTCAGCGCAACGAATCCCCACGGCAATTAATCTCGGTTTTCTAGGTCGGAGCCGTTATTTCCTTAAATTAGCTTCTGAATTATCCTCACGAGGCTGAGTGGGCCCCGTTCCAGACCGACTAATTCTTAGAAAATCTGGTCGAGCCGGGAATAGAACCCGGGACATCTGGATCTGTAGGCAGGCACTCTAACTCCTGAGCAAAATTATACGGACTACTTTATTATCTTCAAAACATTTTCCACATTTGCAGGCAGCCTGCCGTTATTTTTCAAACGTAAGTAGGCCTACATGAGAGTAATATTGGTTTGAAACCAAACCTTTCGAGAGGAGGTAAGGAATTATAAATCCAGACATCCGTACAGCAAATGTGAAATTTTCATGGGTGCAGATACTTTACAGTAATTGCATCTTCGTTTGCAACGGGCTTCATGTAGACCGGGACTACTGGGGCACGGAAATTCGTCTGTGTTTTATCGTCAATATTATCATGGATTTTGGGTCTGCTCTATTCTCTTAAAGGGAATATTTGTCTCTCTGTTTTAACTGCGTGCCCCTGTGTTTCTTCGTCTTTTGGGCTTTATTTTTAAAATTTCCTGGGTATTTAAAATTGAATAAAACTTCTCATAACATCATTGAACGAATGAAAGCATGGACTTTGATGCCGAAATATTTGTAAAGAAACAGAACATATTTAGAATATGAAATTTTACTTGCTTAAAATAGGCTCTGATCATTGGCTTTTGTGGTGATCAAGGTCAAAATTTGAAGGCCATAAGTTCACAATTTTAAAGGTGCAATCCATAACGGATAAAATTAATTTTCCTTTGCGTTTTTTGCATGTGCTCACAGCTGGTGTTAATCTTACGAAAGCCGAAATAGCCCTGAAACCTGTAAGGACATGTAATATAAATTTTCGTCACACCCTGCCCATTTTGAGTTCTCCAGTAGAGACACATGGACAATTGGACAGTCGGTCACTCGGTACTTGTAACATTTATACGTAGCACAAACAACTCATAATAAACAATTTCCAAAACCGTGAGTACTTTCGAGTGCCAAGGAACGGCCGAACAAGCGAGTCTTGTAAAGATAGATAGAATTGCCTTATACCAATAGACGAATTTATACCAAACCACTGAATTAGTTAATTACTTAGTATAATAACATATCTTGAGGGACGCGGTAGCGTAGTTGGTTGAGGCACTATGCTACAAGCCGGAAGGTCGCTGGATCGAATCCAGATAAGGTCATTGGATTTTTTAATTGACCTAATCCTTCCAGCCGGACTGTGTCCCTGGTGTCGGCTCAGCCTCTAACAGAAATGAGTACCAGCAATATTCTTAAAATATTCTTGGAGGGTTAAAGGGCTGCTGGCGGGTAAAACTGACAACCTTACCGCCATCTATAAGCCGATTGTCTAGGAAATGTGGGAACCTGAATATCACACAACCCTAAGGGCCTCCACGACTTGTTACAGGAATACCTTTACTTACTTTATTATTAACATATCTTAGGTAGAAGAAAGCCGTCTTCTGGAATGTGGCGCCGGTTAACACAATATCTACAAGGCGCCGCATCTCAGAAGACCGCTTTCTTTATAGTCACCGCCGTGAAAACGCCAAATATGCTACTGAATTTTTAAATATTTAATTTTTGACTTATAATATTTAAAATTTTTCCTGTGACACCTGATGAATGTCACAAAATTTTCAGATTTTATTTGCAGTCTTTCCCAAAATACCCTAACGAGGAGTTGCGAGTATAAAACAGAGAGAGATCTTGACTGACTGCTGAGTCAGAACCATACAAATCCTCCCAAAATACAGTTCCTGTGATGGAGTAACATAAAGCGACCCCTTATCTCCAAGAATGGCATTCATCCATTCTCATTCTGTCTTTGCTGTAAAGGCAGAGATTTCGGTGGAGATACCTCGAGCTCAGATGTCGGTCGTATAGCGTATGAAAACTTCAAACTGTAGTGAATATATGGGTGGTCGGCAGAATTGCGAGGTACAGAGGGTGCTTACAGCGTAGGTAAAATTCATCTGCAGAATTTCTTAGAGCCCATAGAAATAAATGTCCCTCTTACTTCAGAATGCTATACGGTTCCTCCAGCTCTTGTCTGTATAATAAAATGTGCTTCCGCTCTTGTATATTTCAAGTATTCCGACGACATATTCTAAGCTAACAAAAAGCGTAGGAGATCCGTATAACATGGTATCGTATTCATTTGCTGCAACTAAACCGAGAAATTCCAATACAAGTGTTCTGTGTGTCGTTACCTGTGTATCTGACTGCGAACATGAGAGGTAGGGAGGGATCTAGTAGCTACTTTGTAAGATTTGAGGCTTTCACGGCGGTGACTATGAAGAAAACAGTCTTCTGGGATTTGGTACCGTGTATATGTGGTGTTAACCGACGTTTCGGAGGAACGTATCGCCTCCATCTTCAGGGTAGAAAGAAAAATGTAAGAAATCCGCAAGCGAAGAGATCGTGGGAGCCGGTAACACGTCGGTTAACACCACATATACACGGTGCCACATCCCAGAAGACTGCTTTCTTCATACTTAAACATAATTCTAATGTATAAATATGTTCTTTCTGTATAATTAAATAAACATGATAGGTCTAAGTGGAATTATGTTCCCGTGTATGAAATTGCTCTCTGTTCACATAAGCTGAAGGAAGGGACCGGGTCGTTGAACTACAGAAGGAAATCAATTCAATTTAAAATATTCAAAAACCGCCTGTCTGTACGCGACGATACTGAACAAATCGATAATCTTATAAAGTGATGTGCTTACTTCATGTTGCTGTAAAGAATTTCACATGGCATGACAATGTGGAATGATGAAAGGAAGCCCTAGTTTGTGTTGTTTATAAATGTGAATTCGAAACTTTATTTGTTCCTGTCCTCAATTAAACACTACATCTAGGATTCGTGAAGTGGAGTGGTGAAGAATTATAGCTCCATATTTTCTTACCCCCAGCACTAGATATAGGTGAGCCTTCAGCGTTACGCATCGGCCGTTTTAAACCTGGAATAAAGCCGAGTGCCTCATTTGATAGGATCTGAGTGGGCCTCAGAGTGTCTGAAAATAGTGACAGAGAGAGGGATCTCTGATCCTGCTGGTCACTCAATTCGTAAAAAATAAAGCGATCCCTGTAACAAGCCCTGGAGACCCATGGATATGTGAGACGCCGAGGCTCCCACATTTTCTGGATAATCGGCTCACAGATGACGGTGAGGTCGTCAGCCTTACACGCTCGCCGCCCTTTAAGCCCCAGACAGATTCCTGGTACCCATTTCTGTTAGAGACTGAGTCGACACTAGGGCCACAGTGTGGCTGGAAGGGTTATGTAAAGTGAAAAATCCAATGACATCATCGGAAATCGAACCCACACAACACATATTTAACTTTAGCAAGCAGCAGAAATATGGTTGTTTCCTTGTCCTTTCCTTAAATATCGTATTTATTAGGTGTATCTCATGAGAGGACAATGGCAGCCATACAATTGTCTTAGTGATTACACCTGTATCACATAATTTCAGAGGTTCCCGAGG
>NW_019732857.1:626365-635529 GCF_002891405.2 Cryptotermes secundus | reverse complement strand
ATATATATATATTGAGACCTCTAAGAACTCGACTTCACACAGTTTTCACTGTATGTTACATGTAACCAAGTGAGAAATTTATTGAAAGTCAGGATGAAAGTCGTGTTAAATACATGAATTCCTTCTACCGTTCTACCATTACAAAAAGTAATATGTCAAGAAATTGTGAAATTCTGGCTCCATCTTAGGGAGTATTTTGAAAAATTGGGCTACAATTTACACCAATTATGCCCCATTTGCACAAATGCATAATTATTCCTAAAAATTATTTAAACACTTTTTAAACACTCTGTGTATCATTACGATGTTCTATAATCATATGAGAGAATATCAAGACTCACAGGTAGTTAAGGAGACCGATATATTTTTGCTGAGTCATCAGTACCTGCAATTTATCTCCACTCACATTCATATTCCTTAAGGCAGAACATGTAAAGCCATCCCTGTTACAGCCCTCGGAGGCCCATAGGTTTGTGAGACGTCGAGGCTCCCACATCTTCCAGACAATCGGCTCACAGATGGCAGTAANGGTGCGTGAGAGTGTGTGTCTGTAGGTCCCGCGCCCCCCCCCCCCCCCCCCCCACTGAAAGATTCCTGGTACTCATTTCTGTTAGAGGCTGAGCCGACCCCGGGAACAGAGTGCGGCTGGAAGGATTAGATAAATTGAAAAAGAATCAAATGAAATAATTAGGAATCGAACCCGCGAGCTTCTGATTTGTAGAATAGTGCCTCATCCAACTACGCTACCGCGTGCCCCTATTCATAGTTCTTGACGTATGCGAAAGACAGGTAGATGAATATTTAACAGGCCGGTCAACTTTGAAAAACAGAGGATACATTTGGTATATTTTTAGCGTGAAGATTTTTACCTTGAAGAAATAGATGGGCAAATATCTGTTTGATGACAGCGGTCGGTTAATGCAATTTAGAAAATGAAAGACACATTTAAGATAGGCAAATGTTAGCATATATAGGCGTACGCAACATCTGATTCTATTTCAGTGATTGCAAATACCACTGCGGAAGTGGGAGGTCTTCTCTTTATATTCTCGATAGATCTGTGTCGATTATACGAGCATTCCCCATGTTATAGGGCTGCAGAAGATGGTCCTTCAGACTCGTTTTCCGGACATTTATTTTCCCCTAACGAAAGTAAGATTGACACTAATCGATGTAATGTTCTCCATCGACATGCGCACTGCTGCCCAAAAGGTTATACCGGCCACACCTCTTAATAATTACTTTTTCATTGAATGAATTTTGAATTACGAGAGCTGTTCAAGCAAACTGGAGCGGGTTAAGTTCATGATTTCATATTCAGTCTGGACCACAATTTCTCCGTTGTATTGTCTTGTGGTGCGTAACAGCAAAAATTGACTTCATTGCATAAGGTAGTCGGTCTCTGGCGCCTAGAAAATAAATAAGAAAAATTAGTGAAGGAGATCACGAAATATGCTTTTTAATTTACAGATACTAAGAATAAAGTAAACTTTCTCGGTTGCGCGCGTGTGTAGACGAAAGCTCAGCATGGTTAGTGTGTGGCAAAATATTATAAATTCTACTGAAATTAACAATTAACCTTCAAAATATTCCATCCATCAAAAACCAAATGTCATTAAAAGAATCAATAATCTAACATTAATTAATACAGAATGAGGCAAAAGCAAAATATAACCGCACAAACAAAGTAAAAAAATATACAAAGTAATCATAATAAAAACAAAAATAATTATTTTCACAAATTAACTTTGTTAGCTCTGAAACTCGCTCACAACAATCTCTCTCTGTCTTTCTTTTCCTGTTCCTCAAACTTTGGAGCATAGAGCATCCGTGAAACGCTTTGTTTCACTTCAGTAATTTAATTTTAAGACAGTTGGTAGGACTCCTTGGACGGGGGATCAGCCCGTCGCAAGGCTGCTACATACACAAACACAGAGTCACAAAATAAATTCAGACATAGATCCATGTCTTCATTGGGATTCGAACTCATGACTCCAGTGTGCGAACGAGCCACTGTGATCGGCGCTCATAACAGTGCGAAAATATTACTGAAGCCTCGAACCTAATAACGAGGTACGTTTCGCTATTCGGAAATCTTTATATCGTAATGCAATTTAGGCACGACATGTAAATAAGGTGAAGTTGTCCCTGTGCTTAACTAATTAAGCACTACTCCCTGAAGGTGTATGAGGGATTGGATCTATAGATCCATATTTTCTTGACCTCAGCACTAGTTGGAGGTGAGTAGCCAGCTTCAGGCCCTGGCCGCTTTACCCCCGCGGAAAGAACCCATGATACCCATTGGATAGGAAATTTGGTGGACCCTAGGACCAGTCTGGATAACGTAGAGAAGAGAGAGTTCTTGCCCCTAGCGGAACTCGAACTCCGACCCCTCTGTCGTCCGGACCGTGGCCATTCGCTATACTGACTGCGCTATCTCGGCTCCTATGCCCGACATATTCTATTCTTAAGTAAGTCACTTAGTACAAGAATCGAGGCTCCTTAACCTATAGAATGCTCCTTTTTTATCATAAACACTATCTTACTCGAGATGTATTGCGTCTGACCTTCATTCGAGAGAATCGAGTTCTAATCTCGTCCACCACGAAGGCTAAGATAGCTTAAAGTTCCCTTAGTCCCGTCAGACAAGATCGATTGGACCGTTTCCGCTTCGTCCACAGCGTTTTATATTTCAGTAAGTATCATGTCTCATCTTACGGTGCTAAGCACGTAACTCCAGAAGTCGATAAGGTCCTTTTAAATAACTAAATAATCTAAACCCGGTCTAGAAAACCGAAATTAACGACCGTGGGGATTCGTTTCCCTGACCACGCGACACCCTCTATCCACTAAAGTTGGCACTAACTTCGCCGACAAGCGGCGGTCGCTCGGTAGGTATAGTTCGCTTGCGGACTAAAACCATGGAGTTATCTTAAATAATCTAATCCATACTCGATCGACAAATTTTCAGGTTCTCGGGTATTTATCTCTGGACTTCGATATCTCAGCCAATGAGAGTTATTTTGTGCTTTACTTGAACATTTCATATGTAACTGCATGATACAGAACGAAGGATTAAGCGAAGTTTTCTTCTACGAGCAGTAAAGGCGAGGCCTGAGCAGCATGGTAGCCGCTTCTTTCAGGAAGCTTGAATTGTTATAAGCAAGTTCGTCTTAACTTGGTTATTTCTATAATTCTTTATCTAGTTCTATGTCATCGAGAGAAACTGCAGTGAAAATATGTATTTTACCATAAGGTATTGTCATGATTATCATTGTCATGTGTGTTAGTGACTTGTAGACGGGGTTTGAAATGGTGAATCGATTTATTGGATACTCACAAGTCATAAGTACAAGTAATTTTAACACTGAGTATTACTGTAACTATGTATAATACAAAATGAATTATTCAACGTCTGCTTGTTCAGTCGTTGCTTGGTAACAAATCTTAGATGGTTAACACTTGGACTATTGAGCTGTCTTCTGAATTCTATTGCGACTGAGTCTTTCGACTCCGGCCTGAACCTGAACCTGAATCTCTGGAATTCATGAATTCATCGCCCTTCATAACTTCGGGAGGACCGGAAGCCACCACCCCGAACAGTTTGTCTCCTCTATCCTTTGTAGCGGAAACGCCTAGTGGTTCCAAGATCCCCCGTATCCACGGTAACTTTTATCGCAATTTCGTTGATATGAGATTGCATTTTAGCTGGCTGTTGCCTAACAAACGCTCATTTGAGTATTCGTCGGATTATTCTAGTCTCGTATTCAGAGAGCAAAAATTTTAAATTCTGGATAGACCAGGCTGTAGGTATCCAAATAATTAGGATCTTTCCTCAAAGCCTCAGAGTAAAAGTCTAAATACTATTTATAATTACAATGAAACACGTTTCATTTCTTCTACAGAGACATAGTTTTCCGACATGCTGTGATTCTATGCTATATAATAACAATCAACATAGCTTCGAAAATTAAGCAATTTAGAAATCCTCCTCCTCCTTAATGAATTCTGTGCTTAAATTTGGTAGGATTGAAAGTACGTAGTCTTCTACTGTTGTCAGTATCCACCAACTCCTTTCGAGGCATCCTTGCTATAAGTATCAGAGATTCACATCTCATACGTTGAACGTGATCTGCCTACAACAGGATACCCATTTGTCTCCCATCCTAAGTAATTACTTCCCATAATTGACAGTTCTTGTAAGGCTAGCCGTCCTAAGTGACCATGCATACCAACCTACACAACTGATCGCAATCATGAGCCACAAACGCTCATGGAAAAGGACCCTGAATTCTAACTCCATTAACTCCTGCAGCAGGGCCGCGCCGTAGGTCAAGCGGTTAGTCGCTGGTTTCCCACCGCGGCGGCACGGGTTCGATCCCGGGTCTGTTCAAGTGGGATTTGTGGTGGACAGAGTGGCTCTGGGGCAGGTTTTCTCCAAGTACTTCGGTTTTCCCTGCTAATCTTCATTCCACCAATTACTCCACAATCACCCTCACCTATCATCTGGGGCTGGTACAATAGGCAAGAAGTGGCCGTAGTACAAGGAACAAGGATACAAGGAAAAAAAGATGACATGTCATCAAAATCCGGTCCCTGATTATGACAGTGGTCTGGTCAGGTGAAGTTTCAGGGGTTTTAGTTTCTTTGTGTTCCCTCAGGCAAATAGCACTGTGGGGGAATTATGCAATGTCACGGGTGTTTGTTTATTTTCCTTGTATTACTTGACGTCACATTTGCAGTATCGACACTACATAGTGTGGGCTTTATCAGGACAGAAGAATTGTAAATTGGAAGTTATTTGGAAGGAAGCAGTAGTGACCCAGTCGAATTAACTTCCTGATATTTTCCTCGAGTGTTTGAGGAAGACCACGAAAGAAGCCAAACTAGCCTGTATCCAGGTCGAGATTTGAACCCAGCACTTCTAGGATAAAGGTCTAAAACTCTCCTCCTATACATCCTGCTCAGTTCTATTGATTTTTAATCTTGAACTTATATCCTCGAAAAGTTTTATCTTCTGGGATGTAACGCCGTGGAATCTGTTGAAGGTAAATCAGTGTTTCTTAGCTACACGTCACCGCTATCTTCAGGCTTGCCTGCTTCACGCTGGTTTATAACTTAATCTTCAATCCTGAATATGGATGCAACATGTTCCTCCTGCATGTCTGGTGACTTTTAACACACTACACGATATTATAATGGAGCCAGGATAGCGTAGTCGGTATAGCGACTGGCTATGGTCTCGACGACCGAGGGATCAGAGTTCGAGTCCCAGTAGGGTCAAGTACTTTCTCTTCTTCATGTCGTCCAGACCGGTACTGCGGCCTACCCAGCCTTCTATCCAATGGGTACCGGGGGTAAAGCGTGGATCTATACATTCACTCCCCCCATACGCCTACATGGCTAGTGCTTACTTAGTTAAGCAAAGGGACAACTTTACCTTCACACGATGTTATATCCCAGAATACAATTATTCATAAAGACTGTTGTTACAACCTTAGTTAGTTAGTTATTGGAGAGGATGGGTTTCCCCATGCACTGAGACCAGTATTGGTCCATTGTGCTTCCCTCTATGATGTTCTACCAGTCTCTATACCCTACCGATATTGGTGCCCACCATCAGTCCCGACCGAGCCAGCGAGTTCGGCCTCTACTGGCTTGGCGGTATCTATAATGCTTCCCCCATCTATCAGAGGCGTTAGAGACTACTGTTGGGCGGGAAATGTCCTTGAATTTAGCTCAGTGACCTCCTTTGGAGATATGAGGTTCTTTTACGTGCCGCAAAGCTACGACACGGGACCCACGGCTTAAAGTCCCTCCCGGAGGACTTGTTTCCTGAATTTTTCCGCCCTTAAAAATTCCACGACCTCCGCCGGGTTTGAACCCGCGTACCACGAGTCATGAGGTGGGAACGTTACCTCTAGACTACGGAGGCCGCTTTTGTTAGAACCTTACATCTTAATCTGTTTTATGTCGTGAGTGTTACGCCTAGCACTGAGTATTCTGATTGCATTATGAGTAATGGAGGGACCTGCGTACAGCAATACTGTCTTGTGTGGCCAAGAATTTGTTTCGAACTCTTTGACCTTGCAGGTTATGCCGCGAGTTGCTGCCGCCAGCAGGGATGAAGGCCGGGCATGCGGACCAGGAGACCTCGGGGGCTGTCGCTCGGTATTACTGGGTAAGTGCACTCGCCCTAATTGTGTCTGAGGTTATTGATTCCAACACGAATCTATACATTGCTGCGTTAAAGCTTAACTACGGCACTGAATGTATCCATCAGCATCTGGATATGATGACCTTAACCTTGCGTATCGTGTAATTGCAACACAAGACTACTAAATTTAGTGTATCAGTGCTTGTTCCAGAAAGAACGGAATTTTAAATTGAAAGCATAACGGTAGCATTAGACCAACAGATGATTATACATTTTGCTGTGGAAGACGGAATTTTAAACATCACTTTGGAATAGACTGTATGCCACACGAGGAAAGAAGACGCTCTGCAGTTTGTTAGCGATATGATGGCCATTTATATATATATACGTGATGATGATGGTAATAATATTAATAATAACAATGATAATAATATAATAATATATAATATACGCGATACACCTGACTACTGTAGGTACTTATCTGTTGATGATTTCAGAATCTACACTGCCATTAAATCTCCTATTATTGCAATCTATTACATTGGTTCAATGTCAGGTTGGTGCACTGATGACAGACTGCAGTCCAGCATTTGTAACATCGAAGTTTAAGTGTTCTATAACTAAACTAGCCGTTGGCCTACGAGGAGAGATTTTGACAATTTCTGTAATGCGTGCTGATTCTATTGAAGGCAAGGGAATATTTTTTTTCATTTTAAATATTTCTCCACAGTCATATCAGTTATATACGTACTTTTTCGGTGTATTAAGTTGACGGTTTTAGGTCGGTACCCTTCTCTTTCTAATCATTTTGTCTGTCTCTTTGCAGTATAATGTATTTAGCGGGATGTAAGCTCGAAAACCCTTCTGTTTTTCCGATGTCTCTTACGTCTGCTGATGCTAACAAGCTGGAAAGCATCCAGCAGAAGTTATCTTCCCTCTATTTAAATCGCTTATTTCCCCATTTCCATTAGAGCTTTGCTTAGACTTTATAGTGCTTAAAGTTGCACAGCTTACCTAAGTGGGTATTACCTTGATCCAATTATTATTGTTATTCAAGGCTCTTTTGTTGTCGTTCTCTTTTTTGAAATTCTTGGTCCTCAAGTTCCTGCCCAATGTATCCGATACATTTCCATGTTCAATGTCTGCTCTTTAACCAAAAATTTTTCTTCAGTCATATGCACTTCAGTTGCTAATATTGTCTGTAAGGACCTTAGCGTGCCAGGAGCCAAAACTGTTTCCTCTGGCCGTAATTTATAATGGTACTGCTACTTCAAATATTGTGTTTCTGGACATTATCCATCGTGCTTTTTTATTTAAAACAATACATAACGTTTCGGAGACTAGATTTTGTTTCCGTCTCCAGATGGAGCATACTCAGTTAAGTCCAATCGATAGAGCTAGTTCTTCTCTTCGGACACCAACACCAACCCAGTATAGTATATATAAACCAAGCACCGCCCAATCCATCTGTGAGAGTTAAGACAAACATTGAAATCCTTAAAAAAACTCTACACACATGAGACACAGCACTTGTGCTCGTACGCAGTTTCACTGCTCTTTTTAAAATCAGCGTACTGTCAGAATCGACGTTATCACTAACGAGACAAATTATCTGATAGTACCAACATTAAAAACCAAATTTTCGCACATATTCTGCACTGGAGGGAGTTGTGTTCTTCTGACTTATTCTGCAGTGGTACTGTTGTTCACTGTGTAATGGAAAGCATTATTGATTTAACTGAATTTGTGTTATTGCCTGAATGATTCGAGTTAATTTGCTTTGTCTTCTTTTTGTTTGTGTTTGTTTTGTTTTTTCCTTTGCTCATGCTTACTTTACAGTTGGCCTTTAATTTGTTGAGTAAGCACATAAATAAAAAGAGTTGGATTGGATTATTTTTATTGTCGTGTTTTGTACTCAGGTTTCGGAAGGGAAACAAGTCCTGCAGTTATGCAGAATGTTAGTAATGCTAATGTACTGAATATGCAGTCACGGACAGCCAATAGGGGAAGCCGTACCTTAGCGTTGTTCCTGGGGAAGAGACTAACAACGTTCTACCATTTATAAATCGCATTATTTTAACAATGCTTCTTATTTCTAAAAATGAACAGTGTTACTCATATAAAGAAAGTAATTTCTTGGTGACAATACAGCTTCTTATATTTTCATTGCAATGTCACTTAATTACCTTATGGTTCTCTCGTTTATCAAAAATTTTCCCAGCTTTTGTGCATTTCGAAATTTTATTACCGTGAAAGTAAGAAGCTCTCTACCGAAATGCATCTGGAACCAGTTTAATCCTTAAAACGTCTGAAGTTTTAGCGGAAGTTATTATGAAGATTAGGTCTAATATAGTCTGGAATGCGATGCCGTGTAGTCTGGTAGATACTTACAGTCGTTTCGGAGGAATTTGTGGCCTCCATTCCCATACTGTGAAAGTAGCAATTTACAGACTACATGGCGTAACATTCCATAGGAGAGTAATCTTAAATTCAATCTAGCTTACAGCTTCGTAACTTATTTCTCTAAGCAATATGTCCAGGTCTAGTTTTCTCAAGGAATTTTTTCTAATCAAAATGTACATAATTATGGATATTTTGGACATCATCCACTGTCCTGTTTTTATGTGAAACGGCTTTTCGGAGACTAGATTCTGTAAGCTTTTTTTTCATTATGACGGAGACAGAATCCGGTCTCCGAAACGGTGTTTTAAACACAAAGACAGGACAGTGGTTAAAGTGCAGAAGTCGATAATTTTATTAATGCATTCTCGTCACAGACTTTTAGATCAAAACTTCGTATACATTGCCGCTCACAGTGGTCGGCTTGTCTAAACCATGAACTGTACTTTCTCGCTCGAACACCGGGATCGTACATTCTGCTCCCACTCAAAACATGGATGCCCTTTCGCGTTTATTCTGTTTGTGATGTTCTGTGTTCAGGTAGCGAAATTGCGACCGGCTGATCCCCCGTCCAAGGAGTCCTACCGACTGTGAATAGGATTAAGAA
>NW_019732857.1:623857-625177 GCF_002891405.2 Cryptotermes secundus | reverse complement strand
CCAGATTATTTGGCCTGTACGGTAAAGGGTGAGTTACTTTCAGATTTTTCTTTTACTTTATGGATCTTTCGTCTCGGTTTTCTAATGACTGCATTGTCCTATATGTTTCATTTCGGTACGCTGCCTCTTGCAGCTTTTCCTGTTTTTGATCTACATTGCAGTGTATGCTCTCTAGCTATAAATCTGACCCATTGAATATTGTTGTTAATGTCTGAATATTTGATTTATATAGCCACACCTAGTGTGTTTGTTATCAGCTACGCTGGCTGACCATCAGAGGCTCGCATATATTTGCGTGATAATGAAAAGCTGCTCGTAGGGAGATATTCACTCTTGTCTTTCGGTAAGCCGCATGCGAACAGCACAACAAAGCCTTGTAAGTGCCACACAAATAGGATGAAAGAACAGTACCAATACTTCCTATTGACAAGCTTTACTAGTTGACAGGCATCTACTGGACGGTGAAGTTGTGGAGTGAGACTTGTCGCACTCGCGATGTTCAACTTGTATCAGAGTATTTCGCGAAAGGAAGAGGCAGAAAAGGAACCCCAGACAACGGGTCATGATAGGTTTTGCACCCATCAAGAGCGATTGCCCAGAAGTTACTACAGGCGGCGGAAGAGTACAATGACCAGAAGGGCCAAATCGGCCTCAGAACTTAACACTCCTCCTGCTGGGAGTGCTAAGTTGGCGCTCAGGAAAAAACGGTCCTCTTCTACTGACGAGGAAGACGGTACAGGTCTTTCAAAAACTGGGATAGTGTCTATATCTGGAGAGAGAACACCACTTCTTGCTAACAGATTAGATTCTCTGGCAAAGTTGTTTTCTTGTGTCGCATTATCACCAAGTGTTACAAACAGTTCACAAGGGTGAGTTGATTTTATAACGCAACGAGTAGTCCACCCTAACTTGGTGTGTTTATTTCAATCTACAATACTCTTTATGCAAACATGTTTGTGCCTCTGGGTCTCATCTTTCGTTTCTCCATTACAGAAGCCCCGATAGTATATATATAGTGTATGAACTGCGTGAAATTTAACAAGATTATGCGTTTGTGAACAAGACTGAGAACTTATAGAAATTGTATGAATATGATTAGAATGCCCAACGAATCCATATCCTCACCAGGACAAGTAGAATAAGGGACTCTTTTGCCCTACTATCTCTTAAGGCACGTCCACATTACTCGTGCTTGCGCTCGTGCTCGTGTGACTTGCTATGCTCGCGAGTAATGTGGACGATATGACAAGTAACGAGACAAGCAAATTTTAAATTTTTAATTTGAAAACTATAGCCAATAAATTAAAATACGAATACAGC
>NW_019732857.1:613182-623829 GCF_002891405.2 Cryptotermes secundus | reverse complement strand
ATATACGGATCCTCACGCGCCGAAGCCTGGCGAGCAACTGAAGTAGTGTAGACGAAGATTTACGAGCACGAGCAGGAGCACGAGTAATGTGGACACGCCGTTAGATACATCGACTGGAATGGGAGTGGCTAACAAAGAACAAATTAATATAAGAGTTCCGGTTTCTGTGATGTAACGCCTTTTAGCCCGGTGAAAGTCAAACGACGTTTCAGAGGGGTATATAACTTCCGTCTTAAGANCCAGTGCGCATGCCTGTCCAGCGCGACGTTTTAAAAATATAGCCGAGAATCAAACACTATGCGACGCAGCTAACATAGCGAACATAACGTACGTAGCGTACGACAGTCTGTGTGGCCAGCCACATTGGCAATAAAGGGAGATATTTTTCTGTTCGTATAGCGAACATAGCGTACGTAGCGTGCGTCGCGCACGTAGCGCTCTGTGTGGCCGAACCTTAAGAGTAAGCTAAGCAATAATACGAATAGGGCAGTATGCATAGCCAAAGCTCTGTAATTGTTAAAAATTTCAATAGATGAGTCAAGATTCCATTATGTGTTTGTGGTAGTGGTCGATTCATGTAATCGATCTGTAATTTAAGCCTAGTAGATATTGTCAGATTTAAAGTCGTACAGTTGTTTTATAATTTAATTACTAGATTTTATCATCATCCAAAAACAATACTCTCGAATCAGTAATTTCATTCCGCCGGGCGTACCGTATTTTCATTCTAGGTTCAGTGCCCAGGGCATATGTTACAAAAGTATCTAAGTCATTGTCTGATTTTAAGTAAGATTAATTAAACTTTTTTTTTTTGTAATTTAAAACCTACAACAGCTTACATAATTGTGATGCATGTGCACTTGGAAATCATCCCGGGATCGAATTATGTCCTCCAGGATGAAACTGTAGATTCATGAGCGTTTTTCGGGCTGGGGGTGAGTGTGAAATCTGTTAGTCATATAAGTATTGATTTAAGAGATCAATTTACTCCCACGATATGTGAAATTTCCTTTTTTTATTGTGCCGCTGAATTCATTTAAATAAAAAGTACCTTTTGTGCGGTAAACGCATATGTTTTAAAAATTAGTATCGAAACGAACATGAGAAATGTGAAGCACATAGAGAGCGCTATCTGTGTATTACACGGAATTATGCTGAAGTTAATGCATGTTACCTTGCTGCTATTGAACGTCGATAATTAAAGCACCTCAGACCAAAAGTTTACAACTTCTATCCTAATTGTTTATAGAATTTAATTATGTGCTAAGTTTAATTATTCCAGTGACTAAAATTATGTATGAATTTATCTCGGTTTTCGAAATAAACTGAGGTTAGGTCGAACTAATTCAATTCCGAAGCTAACCGCCATTTTATATGACGATGCAAATATTGTTAAGTGGTGACATGCTGTGCCAACGTTCCGTGTAGCCGATATATTCCCAGACTCAACAATGCGATGAGATTACAGCAAAAACTTTCTTCGTTTTAGAGGACCTTGAAATGACATTCCAATTCATTAATCTTTATCATCCACCATTCAACGCTGTGTTATTTATGCGTTGAGAGAGCTTCATTAAAAAATTAAAAAGAGGAAAGCGATGAAACAAATCTTAATTGTTGTTCCGAAATTTGAAAGAGTCTGTTAATAAAATACTAAATTGCTAGTTGTTCTAGATTTGACCTGAACTTACACCATTAAAACTTCCACTTAAGTTTGCAAAGTTCTGTAATGGACTAAGCGTGTGCTTTTCCGTGTGTAAATTGCCTCACATTTTATTTCATAAGTTACATTTACAAGACACTGATATTTATATAACAGGGATAATAGAATTTATCGTACGGGACCAAATATATGTAGGTTAGCGGAAACACTTCTAGGATTTCCTCTCGGTAAGCCTATTAGCAATCACAAATAAGATTTGCAATTACAGAGATAAGTAGGCAAGGTAGACCACATACAGTATTGACCTGCACACAAAGAAATTTGTAGGTGTCATACCAGAAGGAATTTTGTGAAGATTTTTAGTATCTTGGAAGGTGTGTTTCAAGTCAATTTTATCTCATCTCCAGCATGTGAATACTTTCGGACTTCCATTAGGAAGCATTTGCTGAAAAGAAATCTCACCTTAAACACCAATGTAAAATGTGATCATTGTTTCAAACAATATTAGCTGGGACAGACATGCTGGCATGCCACCATAAGCCTGGCATTCCTGGTAAGACGAAGAAGTAATTTAAAATTCCTGTCATTGAATAGATTCAATCAAGTTCACTGACAATATATTTCCAGAACAACTATGTAGTGCTATCTTGGTCTTCGTACTCTCTGAAACACGGTGATTACAATGTATACCATCTGCTTTAAAAATATCAAAAGCTTTCATTTTTTATTTTTTGTGTTTCATATTACTCTCTAATCGAAGACTCAAAAGAATTTGACCACTAGCTTTAAGGAAGTGAGGAAAACACCACTGGATATTTATTCCGCTCACGCCATGTAGTGTACAAATAGCTTTTATATTGTACACTAATCAGCTCTTGACTTGTAGATTGTACAACCTGATTGTCAATAAAGGAAACGAAAAAAAAATATTTCTCTCTGAGTAAGCAGCTGTAATTACTCAAAACAACATTCAGAAGACCGGTATTTGTGACGAAACAACACAGTTTTCTGCCTATGAGAATTGAATTACGAAGAATTTCATACTTCAGGGTGTTAAATGCACTCATGCGCAACCATACAAATGGGGTGGAATAGAAACCTGAAAGATAAAATGAAACATAAGACGGACACCAGACACCGGTCTGCTTGTACCGGTTCTCACGGTCTCTTCGCTTGCGGATTTCTTATTTTTTCTTCTACCCTGAAGATGGAGGCGATACATTCCTCCGAAACATCGGTTAACACCACATCTACACGGTGCCACGTTACAGAAGACTGCTTTCTTAATCTAAATTTATTGTATGCAGCACTAGTTAATTGTGCATAGCCGGACTCAGGCTAAAACCTGTCTTACTTGTCCAGGTTTATACAATTTTTATGTGGACAGTCATGGCGAAAGGGCATCTCTTTGGCCAGCTCAACACGTACTTGCTCTCCGATATAACATGACACTGCATTCTTGCCTTTGTGCTTGAGTTTCCTGATTCTCATTTGTTGAGCAGTTTGACAATATTCAGTTTAATGAAACGTTTCCGTGAAACAGTTTCTATTATTCTGCGAAAGAGCTCGTGAATAAAAGGAAATGAAGGCTTGTGATCAAGACTCGGAAACATAAGAATACTTGCGAGCTTGTTTGTGTTCTTTGCGTTACCACACTGTATAAACCCGTGTCTGCTTCTTCATTGAATGCGGTAGGTCATTCCCCTATCTAGTAATCAACACTCACTCATCTTTCCTGTCGTTAGCCTCAAATCTAAACATTCTATTTGTAGGAGTGATCCATGCCTAAACGCAAAGCCCGCATGCGTATTGACGTGCTGCCTCCTTGACTGATTTGTCTGTTTTGTATCTATTTAAACGTCAGCTTTTTTTCAGAGTCTGAACGTGAAAGCGTATATGTTCCGTCTTTCTTTAATCGGAAGTAAATATTTTAGTTCGCCCTGATTGACAGGTCAGTGCTGGCAGATTCCTGGGCCTATTTTTAAAATTAATTTTGCTGAAAAGCTGTAAAGTGCTGCGATGATTTCTTCTTTGATAAATCTTTAGAGAATTCATGTTCAAGCCATTCGTAGAATTGTGAAATATTTATGCAAAGTATATTATTAAAACATTCTATACATTTGGTCTAGAAATTGTAATCTGATTTTTTATGTGAGATATTATTCATTTTCGCTGTAACAATTTCCGTGCTGCAGTGGAAAATTTTGGAATTTAGTTTTTAAAATTTTAGCCTTATGAATGGCAATAATATTTAGAGCGATTTGGAATGAGGTTTTGCTAGGTCTGCAACTTATTGTAAAGGTTAATTTCTGATGCATTACAGCTATTCAAGTGCTACTTGCATGATCTGTTTGTTAAAATTTTTACTTGAATTTAGAAAGAGATGAAGAGAATTATTTCAACTTTAATGAAGAACCTCAAAAACATGGATACCCTTTTATAGCCCAGGTTCTATCTTGTATATTTAAAAGTATACGCATATTCCTTCACTCAGTTGTATACAAAGAACAGGAATATTTGACTGGAGTGCTCTGTTTCCTTGTTGATGTTCACTACCGCAGCCAAAGCTGTCTGTCATGGGGGATATTTGTTATGAGTTCATCAACCGTACTAAATCGACGAAGCTCAATCACTTGGCGCTCTTAGAGAATGAAGTTGATTTGTGACTAGTGTGTGGTGAACAGAGAATTCATTTTGTGGTTGTTCTTGGAGAAGGTCGAAGTAATAAAATATATGAAAATATTTCAGTGATCAGCGACTACATTTCTTGTGTAATACGGACCGTGCAAGTGTTAATCTGTTTTTAGTAAGTTCAATATTAGAATCTTGCTGGCTGTTTCAGTGTTGCCGCAAGAATATTTTTTACTCTGAAATTTAAATGACTCTGAATATTGAAAGCGTAATATATACTATAATTTGGTTTAACTGTCAGATTGTGACCTTAAATTACTGAACGCACTAAGTTGGTTTATTACAGGAGCAGCTGTTGTTACGAAGAAGAATTAGGTCGAAATTGTTGAGATTTGACTGCACTTTATATTAAATACACAAAATTGATATCTGTTATGTAGATATTTGTTGATGGATATTGACGTGTATTAAGATAGGAGTGGGGTGACATGAAGACAGGATGATTGGGATCTAATCAAGGCTACTTATTAGTTATTAATAAAACAATTTCATAAACTGTCGACCATGGATACCTGTGAATTCATTATGTAATCAATATTTGTATAATTAATTTACCAAAATATTGCATACTTGAAAAATGTATTAAAACAAAGTGAAACCCTTTCTGAAGCCGATCTATTTATCTGTGTTAAGCAAGCACATAAAGAGACGAAGTTTGGTTTGTGCTCTGTTTAGAAGTGTTCGCTATGCTTAACGATGGTGGCAGTAGACTGGAATTCGCAGTTCCCTGAGGCTACATAACAGCGGAGCAGCATTATTTAAACTACATTATTCACTGCAGACAGACCAACAATAAGGAAGCAGACGTGCAGAATTGGGTGGTGGTGGTTGTAGTGTTTATGCGTGTGCGCGTATGGACCATGTTCGAACCTTCGCCGTCCCCCAATCAAGATTTAAGCAGTTACCACATTCCTGGCTTCGAGTATGAGCACTCCCTTGAACTGGATATTCACAGACCGCTCAGGAAACAAATTCTAGATCCCGGTGATGGTGCTGGTAAAAAGAAACCAAAACGTCGTGGACCTTTTTACTGGGGATTAATCAATGTGCTCCCTCGTTCGCGCAAGTCAAAGAATTCCACGGCTACTGTGTGTTTTAACGCTGGAAATGGGTGAGTGACCACACGTATCGGTATAAAATTATTGATTTGTTTTAAGGATGTAATTGTTTAAGTACTTCTTGGAACGTTAATATGCAGCTGCTGTAGACAATGTCTGCTTTTTATGTAGCCCTAACTTTCGTTACCTTGTTCACAAATAACACCATTATATATCAACATGTGCCAGTTTAATTCAGTCAATATCCTCATATGCTATTCATCTAAGATCCTTTCTAAATAATATCCTCTCCTATACACTTAGGTCTCAGAAAATTTCTCTAGATCTATTTTTTTTTTAATTTTGAGGTTAATATTTTTAGTTTTGAGATAAGAATTCTTATGTATTTAAACTTTTACCACTCATGCTACATGCCCTGCCTTATTTTTCTTGATTAATTGCCCCAACAGTTTTAGAGTAAGGGTGCAAATTATGCACTTCTTAATTACGTGATTTCCTTTATTTCCCTCTTTTCCGTTACGAAAAAATGGTTTTATGGAACGCGTGATGCAACCGCAAAAGCCACCATATGGAGTCCTACCTTCCGGGACATAACGCCGTGTAGCCGTGTAGTCAACCGATTTTTCGGAGGCGAAATTCTTCTCTGAAACGTCGGCTGAGTTTCGACGGACTTCACAGCATTATATCCGAGAAGATAGGATTCTTTATAAAGGGAAATGTGTGGTTCTCAGATTCTACACAAGAGCTCATACCGCTAGATAACTGCAAGATCTCGTTCATTTGTTTGTTTTTCTGCCATCAGAAATTCACCCTGCCAATCTTTGAGGCGCATGGACGTTACCTCGAAGAACGGAAACTGATATTTCGTTGACTTGTAAATGGTCACACTCTGTGTTCAAGTAAATTAAACGTAAGGTGAATTTACTCTTAACACTAACATTTTACAGTTGATTAGAAAATCCCTCATTAAGTCTTCGCTTGATTCAGACCAGAACCTTTTTTTTTATCGTCTGCTACCTAAAAATATAAAAAATATAATTTTGCCTGTAGTTCTGTATGGTTGTGAAACTTGGTCTCTGACATTAAGAAAGGAATACAGAGTGAGGATGTTGAGGAAAATATTTGGTCCGAAGAGTATTCAAGTGACAGCAGGTTGGAGGAAACTGCGTAATGAGGAGCTTCATAACTTGTATTCTTCTCCAAATATAATTAGAATGATCAAGTCAAGAAGAATGAGATGGGAAGGTTATTTAGCACGAATGGTAGTGAAGATGAATGCATATAGGATATTGGTGGGAAAGCCAGTAGGAAAGATGCCACTAGGAAGACCAAGACGTAGATGGGTGGACAATATTAAAATGGATCTCAGAGAGATAGAATGGGATGGTATGGATTGGTTAGATCTGTCTGAGGATAAAGACCATTGGAGGCCTCTTGTGAACACGGTACTGAACCTTAGGGTTCCATAAAATGTTGGGAAATTCTTGAGTAACTGCACAATTGGCGGCTTCTCAAGAAGTGCTCAGCTCCATGAGAGTGAAGTTTTCACTTGATTTCGCAAAAGAGTAAGAGACCAAGTTGGTAGCCGCACAATAAACTTTTTCAAATTTGCTTTCAAACATCCAAACAAATCACTCAGGTTTATTTGAAGAGAGCCACGTGGATCAGTACTTTAAAAATTGAATTCTTCTACTGTGTCAGACCGATGTTTTCATGCATACCAAGGGGAATAAAAATGCGGCGTACTAAACTTTTTAATGGATCTGAACATTAAATATTTGTCTGACACCGATCCGGCTAGCTCACCGGCAATGCATCCAATTTGTACGTGTATTCTGAAGTTACCAGCCTAACGTGGGTGCTCTATCACTACTGGGTGATGTTTTACTCTTGTACAAGTTAGCTGCGAGTATATTGAATAAACCGTGGCGTTTGGCACACGTTGAATTGTCCTCAGGATTTCAGACTGACAACATTTCACACTGTCAATCTGATATTAGCGTGTTTATGAGATATTCCTCTGATTCTTCACACAGACATGGCGGTCGGTATGAGTACACGGCGCTGGAAGCGGACTCCAACGTGCACGAGCGGCTGGAACTGGAGCGGAAGGCACGGGAACGCGCCCAAAATGCTTGTCAGCACTATCTGCGGTCGTGTCCGCGATACACCTTGCTGTACCATCTCAACGACATCGGTATGATAGCAGCGAGTTTCCAGTTCCGGGGTTCAGTTCTAGCACAGGCGTTCGAGAACTGCCTCAACTATTCTGGAGTCCACCTGACCCACCGTTCTCTAATATCCCAGGCCGCAAAATGAAATTCATCACATGCCTCTATTTACTGCTGGGGCTATGCATATGTGGGTGTTCATAGTAGAATATCTTCATTGATAAGTACGGAGACAACTGTTCAATGTAACTGTTTTATAATGATAATAGGGTGGGACTAAGCCCCTTGTACTGCGGCCACTTCTGGCCTATTGTACCAGCACTAGATGATAGGTGAGGGTGATTCTGGAGCAATTGGTGGAAAGAAGATTGGCAGGGGAAACCGAAGTACTCGGAGAAAACCTGCCCCAGCGCCACTTTGTCCACCACAAATCCCATTTGACCATACCCGGGATCGAACCCGTGCCGCCGCGAGTGGAAGCCAGCGGCTAACCGCTTGAGCTATGGCGCGACCCAAGCCGGCGACTAAATTTCTTAAATATTGCACGGCCTGATTAATTGGTTTACTATCGGGTTCAATGACAGATTGCAGTGAAATTTTGCTTTCCTTACGATTTTCAAAATTTATGACTAGCTGAGCGGCTGTCAGCTCTCAGGTTGGAATATGCTCTATGAAGTTCGTTGGTTCTGTGTACACATAGTTAATTCTTCAACTGCTTCACTCATGCTCTGAAGAGCTAAGCTCAGGAAAGTTCCGAAATTCTTATGTTCGATAACCTTTTTTCATGCCAACCAACTACAGCTTGTAAGAAGTTAACTTGTGTTCTCAGTTTCTGATTAGCCAGCTATTTGTAATATGGCTGGTACTTTTTCTATTCAAATAAATTGAGCTAAATAGTTTTAATATAATTTCGCTAGTTCTTATAATGAAAATGAAAACGTAAACAGTTCTACGTATTGTACCTCGAAAATATCTCGTTACCAACCTCACGGAACAGAAAATTTATTCAAATGTAGTCACAACTACTTTATTTCGTATTTCAAAGGGCCGATCAACACCGAAGTAAAACGTCTACGCTGACTGTCGTGGTTTCTCTTAGCAGCCTTAAGTGCACGATGCAGCAATATCTTGATATGTATCACAGCATTTCCTTAGGCTTTTCTTATTAATCTGTAAGCAGTGGAGACCAGTCAGCTTCAGCTCGGATACTGTCACGGCCAGTAAACAATTAGAAGCATGTAGAAAGTATATAGACCCAACATATTTATGAAAATTGGTCAGAAATTATATTAGACGCACTTTAGAGTCCAAATTATGAACATATTTTGTGACGCCGAATTGATATGTGTCCAGTTGCCCTAGAAGATGCATCATTACCGATAGAACCTACGTCACACCAAGTGTACACGACAGATGTGTGGGCGTGTTACGCTTCTTAAGGTTACAACTGCAACGTATTTGGAAACAATCTTGACGAAATATCGAGAAACCAAGTAACAGATTTTCTCTTCTGTATAGCACAAGATTGTTCAACATCCAATGTTCTGACATTTGGTAAATGATATATTTAATGAAGAGTTCTATCTTTTAGGTAGGTTGCCGGGCTCTGTTTTCCACCTGCTTTCACTCTGGTTATTGCTTGTCTTATTCTTCAAACCTGAAGATAGAGATGAAATGTTCCTTCGAAACATCGTTATATCCCAGTGGATAGCACTCTTCATAGCCAACTCTGTGAGAACCTCAAGTCCTAGATACATTTTGTGATATTCCGCGACAAACCCGCTCCAGTTTACCAGTCCTGGTTAGCAGGGGTGGTTAGATCGCTTTATGTAATCTTACTGTTGCCAAGCACGGCAAATGAATAGTTTAGGAGAGAAAACTCTTCCATTAGCAATACGAAACGAAAATTAATATTTGATTGGAAACTTAACGAAATATGTGGGACCACGGAGATCCCAGATTATAGTTCGAGAATACAGATCTAGTTCATTAAAGGTCACTAGCACTATACACTTGATGCAGGCTCACGAGTGGACAAGCACTGGTTCGTGGTTCGCGACACATCGATGAAGACGGAGCGCCTCCTCACACTAGTGCCCCTCAGTCCCAACTGCGCCATAGAATGCAACCCCAGCACCAGAGGAACAATCTTAGAACTGTTCCTGGCTCTTCAGCACCCTTACATCTACCCCGTCCTGGACCTGGACTTTCGCGATGTGTCGGGTCAGACCTTTGTTGTCTTGGTTCTGCCGTTCAACAACAAGGGCAGCCTCAAGGACCTTATCTACAAGGTAAGGATTGTAAGAGCTTGCGGCACGGTGCCATTAATGAAACCTCTGCGCATTACGTGGACTAATGCTCAGGCTATAGTAATTTGGTATCTGATATGCTTCTCGATTCCCCTCTTGGTTTCTTATTTAAACATTTTGAATGTGTTGCGTATATTTCGCTTGCTGAAGTAGGAAAGTCTATATTCCATAGCTGTAATAACTTATTCCTATAATTTTCATTTGTCTGTACGTAGGTCCTAGAGCTGCTGCTATTGTAGTTTACGATTTCTAATCTGCAAATATATCAGGGTTCGTACATATATTAGCCACATATATTATCAACGTAAAGTAAAGGTATCCCTGTAACAGGCCGTGGAGGTCCTTAGGGTTGTGAGATGTTGAGGTTCACACATTTTCAAAACAATCGGCTCATAGATGGCGGCAAGGTTTCAGTCCTACGCTCCTCCCGCCCTTTACCCCCAAGAATATTCCAAGAATATTCCTGGTACTCATTTCTGTTAGAGGCTGGGTCGACCCCAGGAAGATAGTGCGACTGGAAGGATTAGGTCAACTTAAAAAAATTCAATGACCTCATCGGAACTTGAACCCGTGACCTTCCGGCTTGTAGCATAGTGCCTCAACCAACTACGCTACCGCGTGCCCCTATTGTCCACGTATGGTAGAATAATTTTATTACAGACTCACTGCATTCTTTAATGAATATATTTTAAGGTTTTTTAATATATTATAATTATTCTTTATATAATACAAGGAACGCAAGGCATCGGCTGATA
>NW_019732857.1:561949-613090 GCF_002891405.2 Cryptotermes secundus | reverse complement strand
TAAAACTTATACCTTGTCGGTATGTTGATTTTATACAGAAGCTGGAAATTTGCTTGGTTAACTTAAACATGTCCTAAGAGTTCTAACTCTTTGTCTTCAAATAAATTATGAGAGATTATGTTCTCCCCTTTATGGAATAATTTATGCATGAAAGTTGAGTTTGTTAGGAGACAAAATATTAGGTATCCCTCACTGTTACTTCCTATACCGCCTCCCATCACGTCTTTAACAAATCGTGCTATGACTCCTTGCAGCGTAACCACCTGTTACAGTAATCCTTTTCTAAATTTGGAGTGTTTAAGCAGTTTTATGAAATTCAGAGATAAGATTTTCTTCATATTTTCTGTGTTCAGGGACACAAATATCGACTAATATTATATTGTTTCTTACAATTTGTACCCTTCTGTTAATATTAAATAATATGTTAATGTAATAATGGTTTTGGATTTTATGTGCAAAGCTACTCACAAGAGTGAGAGAGCCCACCGTTAAACGTAATGCAGTCACGCAGGACTTCTGAAATTCTTCAATTTCTTTTAGTTTCCGTACTTCTTGTAATATCCACACGAACAGTGTGAATATCGGCATCCAGTTCAGTCTCTCTGCAAATTAAAATTATAATATTCCAAATTCCTACCTTCAGCGTTGTATAAATTCCAAAGTGGTTCCCTGTGTTCTTCATTTCCTGGTTATATTCACTAGTCTGGAAATTGCCCTGAAATGCTTGAGTGAGAGATATTTCTCGCCGATCGCGCTGCCAACTTGTTGCAGAGTAAGACTGATGGTGCAGCTATTAGTCAAGCGCAACATTCGCGCTAAGTGGAAGTATGCCCCTTTCCTGGTGTCAGTTACTTTACTTTTGAAATCTTTGTCGTCTAGCCCCAGTTTTTGGCACGAAATATTTGTAACTTCTGGAGAGAGGATGTTCCTTATTTTATTAAATTTAACGAAGTGAAATAAGAAAACTTAGTTATAATGTCTATCTCTACGAAATGCCGCCACAAATTATTTCACTGTAACTGACAACCGGGATAGCTCAGTCCGTATAGCGACGGGCTATGGGCTGGACAACCTGGTTCGATTTCATTCAAGAAAAAAGTTTTTCTTTCCTCCACGTCATCCAGTTTGCCTCTGGGACCCACACAGCCTCCTATCCAGTGGATACAGTGGGTCCTTTTCCGGAGAGCAAAGCGGTAAGGACGTGAAGCTGACCACTGAATTCTATCTAGTGCTATGGTGGAACCATACCTCCGCTCCCCCATATATTTTTATGACGTAGTGCTTAATTAATTAATTAAGCACATGGAAAAATTTAAATTTATCCTCACTGTCAGTAAAGTGCGTGAAATACAGNCATTTCGTTACTTATCATTTGTTGCTTCATTTGTCAGCATATGCCAGTATTTTCACTTATTATTTTACACAAATTCCTTCTAAATTTATGCCATGTATTATGTGAAAAACGCAAAAATATTGTGTTCTGAGATACTTCGCTATCTGAACAGAGTCGATGGCAAGAGGACTGGAGGCAGAAGTATGGACAGCGTAGCGCGGGTTTGCCTGTGTCTCAGGTACAGCGGTTAGGACGCCAAATATTGGAGGCCCTTCTGTTCCTGAAAGATCGTGGCTTCCCTCCCTGCAGCCACCTCCACTCCGGTAACATCATACTGCAGAATGGAGTTGCCAGGTAATATACGTGGAGCTTGATTTTAACATTAGACTCCGTAAAAATAAACCCATTCTCCGGGAAGATATTAACACTATTACCAGATGTTTCACAATAAGTGACAGGATCGTTTATTAATCTGCGGTTGATTTAAGAGTTTCAGTACCTCAGCTTATACAGCGTCAATTGCTATGGTAGTACATGAATAGTAAGCTGAAAGGGATTTGGAAGGACACGATTGCACCCTGGATACAGATACCATGTTGGAATATGCCGTGAAGAATAAAACGAAAAAATTTCAGTGAGATTAGAAGATGTTCCTGCCCGGAGTCGAAACGAAATATCTCGCAAATATAGTTCAGAAGCGTTACCGCTTGAGCCAATTTGTTCTACAGGGTAGAATCTCTATGTTCATTGGTCTTCACTGCATTGTAACGTAGGTAGTGGCTTCGGATTCCATCTCGTGAGTTCTTCGGGCCTTTCTCCAGTAGCGAATTGTGCGTCACATGAAGCTTGCGCTTAACTCCATTTTAAGGCAAGGGCCTCGAAGATGTGGAGTTGTACATCCAAGCCCCTATGCTTTTTATAACACTGTGCGTATGCCAAAGGACAACTTTTGCTTTAATTGCATTGTTTGTTGCTTACTCTCATAATTTAGACCTTCCCCTGTAATTCTTCTTTCATAATTCGGTTTTTAGAAGGTAAAAGAGAAGGAGACAGGAAAGCTGAATCGCTATAGCGACGGGCTGAATGGCCGGGGTTCGATTTCTCTCTACTTCGCAGATTTCATGCCGGCTCTGGGGACCACCCAGCCTCCTATCCAATTGGTACCGGGGTTTCTTTTCCTTGAGGTAAAGGGCAGGGGAATGCAGCTGAACATTCTTCATCTGGTGTCGCTGTCAAGAATGGTGGAGCTGTNTATATTACCATTACCATTGTTTTATATAATCAGATAATAATGAATGTTACGAGAAATCTGTGTCATTCAGTCGCCAAAATGGAAAGCAACTCGAGTGAGTGTTATTCCGGTTTCAGGTGCCATAATTCAGGAAGTTAGAACTGGGGCGACTGTGTGATATTGTCAGTGAATTAAACGGGCCTAAAGATATTTCGGCCGGTCACGGTAGCCGAGCGGTCTAAGGCATGTACTGTCTTCGCTCGCTTGGAAACCAGGATCGTTGGTTCGAATCCCACTCAGGGCATGGATCTTTAGTTTTTGTGTGTGTGATTTTCTGTGTTTGTGTACAGGTAGAGGCCTTGCGACGAGCTGATCACCCGCCCAAGGCGTCCAACCGAATGTGTAAGATCTAGAAAAACCGAAGTGAGCAGAGAAGGTCATGGAGGTAGGCCTGGGCCCACTGGGGCTGTAGTGCCAAGAAAAAATAAACATATTTCTGTATATTTCCACCGTTACGCTTTTAGAGTTCCAGCCAGAAAACTGGAAGGGTGGTATCACTTGTAAGACTGGGTGCAGAACTAAGTGTACTGCAGCGAGTATTAAACTTGATCTCAAACAAACGTAGTTCGAGTGCTTGGGCTACATTCATACGACACGGAACAGGGTCCAATGGCTTTCCTGAAGACAGAAATGAACTTAAATATTCCATAAGAGTAAGGAAAATTGCTTGCCTAAATCTTCTCTAGAAGTAATATGCTTCATGAATCTAGTGTTTTGAACAGGAGACGTGAAGAGAAAATTTTCAGCTGAATGGTAGCCAAAGGTCCTCGAATTTAATCCGATCTTTACTTCAGTTTCATTTAGTTAAGCTTTATTTTATGAGGCTGAAAATTACCCGCTATATAAATGTTTATACAGTGGCAGCACTGTCAGGCTCCTTCATTTGCTTCAGGCTGACGGGGTTGGAGAACACGTTACTGGGACACACTTCTCGCATCCACCCAGTAATTTGGAGCCGAGCCAGAACCGAGCCTCCGGCAGTCGACTCTATCTGCTTCGGTAAAATTTCAAAATATTTTTACAACGTATTGTATATTAAACAAACCTGCCACAAAGAAAACCCCATAAATCGATGGAGACTGGCATTCTTTCTCTGAGAAAACATTCTGACGTCATTGGTACGGAAAGTCGTAATAACAAATACACGAAACTAATGCTTTTATGAAGCTTAGTTCTTCTCTGTGTATAATAAAACTCTCAGGTCTAAATTATATCTATAAATTTAATATTCAAATTCTGTATTTTGCGGCGTTTAATAGTTAATAAATTAGTGAAATTGAAAGACTAACAATATAACTTGAAGGGCAACAAATGTTCGTTAAAACCACTACATATTTCGATCTCCTGAGTTCCCATCAGATGATACGTTTCCAGAAACTGTATTACTGATCTGTCTCTATTCTTCTGCCTATCTGAAACTCGTATCCAGTTTCTTAAAAATTTACACTCTTTTCAGATGTTAATATTCTTGACACGTGTTATAAGTACTCTAAGAGAACTGGTATGGTATACGGAAATGTAATATTAATTTATGAAATAATTACTATATAAACGAACGTAAAAAGCAAAAGGTAAATAAGCAGATAATAATGTGTGTGAATTGTGATTATTCTAATTATTCTATTTTTGCATATTGATATACAAGCAACTATTTTACGCACTTCTCCGCATAATCACTAAATTACATACCCAGATAAGAGCTCTTTTAACCAAGGTTTCGGAGTGTTATACGTTCATTCTTGCCTTCTGTAGTAAACCTGGAACACATGAATATGTCGTCCATGAAGTACAGAAGAGAAATATATTCATAATTTATTCAAGTAAAGTAAAATTCTGACATCATCTCCTCAGGACATGTGCTGTTCGAGATGTGCGCTGGCTACGAGTTGTGTACCCCTCAGCCTAGCCAGGGACACCTCCTTGACATCAGGAACTACCCTCAGGTCAGTGTCTCTCAGTCTTTCTCATCAATACATATGCATGATCTTGTCTGAATTATTTTTTACAAAGCGGTTGCACCGATATTTCCGCGCGAAAATAAAACCGATCAAAGAAATATTTAATTCCTGCCTCTCTGGATGAACTATACATAAGCTCCCAAAAACGTTAGTATGTGTATATCTATGAGCAGCTAGAATTACGCACATTATCTATTCTAGTTAAGCCTCTAGTTAAATAACCTACTGTAGGGAACAATTAGGCGCAACTCCTCTCACATTAAACAAGAGTTGTAGTTGCTCAGTCAGCAAGGTTACTGACCATAAGATCTAAGGCCAAAAGCCAGATTTGTAGTCCGGGAAAGCCTCAGAGACCCATCCGACCTCCAATTTGATGGATATGTAAGGTTCTTTACTAGAGCACACGCTCTCTTCTTCCTACTGTGGTACTGGCGAAGTGTGGGCAGGGAATGCTACAGTGCAGTCATATCGGCATGCATTTAGCAAAAGGACGTGGCAGCCACTTGCGTTGGTAAGTAATTTTAACAGCTCTGCGGCTGAGGCAAATTCTATCAATATTGGTGGAACAAGGTTCGAATATGTTGAAGAGTGGTGATGGTGATGGTGAGTGGTAGGGAGGAGTAACCGACCCTGTTACATTTCCGTGTTATTTGGTGTAAGTTCTGCTTAGGCAAAGGGGTGACCTCCCGTTTCTTAGATGTAAACAGTGCTTACAAAATTACTTTCAGCATACGTGTTTCCCATTAGAGCATTTATTAAAAATTGTAGTCCAAAATGGTTCAAATGTGATCATGGGTAAGCACTCGTGTAATTACATTACATCTTAAAATTCTGCAACAAACATGGGAGCAAGCCGTGCCGTCTGACAGGGCCAGGAAGGCGGATGGCGGAGAAGAGAGCACGAACGGGTTTACTTTACTTATTCGGAATCTGCTCACTTATGAAGACGCAGCACGGACACGACTCACATAAAACACGTGTCACGTGACGCTATACACTACTGTGTTACTTCACAGCGTATGTGCCAGTTACGCGGGCAAAAGAAAAATTCACCTCGCCTCTACCTACTGTTGTGTGACGTCACCGCGGATACAAAGAATAAACTGCTGCTGAATTGTTGGTCATGTGTGTTGTGAGCGTTGTCTGGCAGTGGATTCATATGTCACATTATTACGTAGGATTTGATCTCCTTGATACATGATTTTTTCGCTGGTTTCCTGCTCAGCTTATTCTTCGAACTTGAAGACGGAAGCGATATGTTCATCCGAAACGTCGGTTGACTTTCGGCTGACTAAACGGCGGTATATCCTAGAAAATAGTACTATTGAGAAGCTAAGATAGTATTCTTCACAACCTACATTTTATTTATCAGGTACTTTTTGCGAGTTAATAATATGGGCAGAATAATATAAAAAAAATATTTGGAAAGAAAAGCACAAGACACAAAGCTTTTCGTAATATAATTAATTCAATTGCCACATTTCTTCCGTAAATGTATAATTTGACTCTTCTATGTTATAAGAGTCTCGTAGTTGTCCATAATTCCAAAATGTCGCAGTCACTTGTCGTACATTACGCTGAATTACCTCATAGTTTGGCACAGTCGCCATTACTCATTACTTCAAGGCGGCGTTTGTACATAAGTTTTAAGTTGATTTTCTCTAAAATGTGTATCTTTAAAGTAGGTCTTGTCCTTGGAAACCAGTTAACATAGTATATAATGTGATTACATTTGCAGGTGGTGGAGGTACTGGAGTTCATCTTCCAGCACCCAGAACGACGGTTTCCTTCAGTGGAAGAGTTGCTATTATGTGACTTCTTCCGTAACATCGATCTGAGAGAGATGAGAGCCACGCCACTTCCGGTAATAGCAATAATATGAACATATTTCAAGAAAGTTAAATTACTTTACTTCTTCCCTCAAAATGAACTGTTATACATTTATAGTGCTTGGATTTCTTTTAGAACAGTGAAGTATGAACACTCGAGAAATTTATTATTTGGTAATAATATTCTACTGCGATATTTTTATATCTTATTAGGAAACGTGAAATGTTTATCACAACGTTAGACTCAGATTTATCTCGATAAAAGCCCAAAGGATCATAATGCACGTTAAAATATTTGCTGTCGTCAAATAAGTGTCTCGTTCCGTTAAGTTTCATAGATATACTCATCAAAGAAAAGAGGTAAGTTCGAATTATATTGTAAGTATTCATCTGAAGTGCCACATTTAAATTTTTGTATTAATACACAGTTAATTTATGAAATATATTTACATTTTGTATAAATTCGTGTTGGGGTCACGTGGTAGCGTAGTTAGTTTAGGCACTATGCTACAAGCTGGAAGGTCGCGAGTTCAAGTCAAGATGAGGTCACTGGATTTTTTTCAATTTACCTAACCCTTCCAGCTGCACTATGGCCATGAGGTCGACTCAGCCTCTAACAGAAATGAGTACCAGGAATAGTCTTGGAATGTTCTTGGAGGTAAAGGGCGGCCGGCGCGTAAAGCTGACAACCTTGCTGCCATTTATGAGCCGATTGTCTAGAAAATGTGGGAACCTCAACGTCTCACAACCCTATTCATTCATTCATTCATTCATTTATTTATTTATTTGCATTCTCTTAATCCATACAAGGTCAAACCAACCTATGGGATATAGAACCTGTCAAGATACAAATATGATATAAACATAAAATAATGATCTATGAGTCTCCACTGCCTGTTATATAGATACCTTTACTTTTTTTACTTTATAAATTAATATTATGAATTACTTGTACTATTACAAACCAGATACAAAATTCCTATACATGTAAGAAACTGTAGCATTAAACTACATTTTTATTACTATTTTGACTTTTTAGATATTCGTCCATCGATGGGTTGGGTAACTCTTCTTTTGAAACAAATTTTATTCATTTCTGTGCTGCAGAAATACACATTCCAATTTTTTCAGTCATTCATCATGGTCATTCGAATTCCCAGTTTTGGTAATACCTGACATCAAGTGACTAGTGTGAGAAACTGCAGACATCTGTCGCAATCGATCATTGTTGGTGTAACAATCTATTAAATATCAATTTTTCTCGAAACAGTAATACTTTTGTGTAGACATGGTGAATGTACTGTACAATGTAAATACTGCTGAGGAGGAAGGCCTGGCATCCCCCCCTCCAACCAAATATTTGCTAAAAAGTAAAAAGGTAAAGTTGTTCCTCTGCTTAACTAAGCATTGGGCCTGGCAATGATAGGAGGGATACAAATACAGACTCGCAGGCTCGTGAGGAGGATTTATAAAGTATGCCACTGAAATGAACTCAGATGCAATGATATGCATCCCAAGCTTCATAAGATTGGTTCAGGCATTCAAAACTTTACAGAGGATACAGAGACATGCTCACACTCAGATAGGATAAAAATGGCTTAATCCTACTTTCATTTTCTCAAAAGAAGGAAAGTAGGCTAAAAAGTAAAAAACGGGAAATTAAATAAATAAAATTCAGAAATAAGAGCAATTCAAGTGCCTGAATTGTATGGACAGACTGGTAAAAAAGGATCAGCAAAACTCTATGTATGCAAATCGATGTAAGCAATGAAAGGTTGAACAAGGGTAATGCAGAAGGAGAGGAAGGGGAACATCTTTCATTTTGATGGATTAAATGTTGATAAAAGAAAGGAATGTTGAAATGAATATTGTTACAAAGGAACTGAAAAGAGAGTTATATTTTCTTCCTGACATTGCAAGACAGATGTTACTGCTAATTGTTGCAGAACCAGATATGTTTGCCACACAGCAAAATAAATTATGTGGCGCAACCAACTGATAAACACTGAGCTGATATTAGTATAGAAGAAATGAGGGGTTGGAATTTCCTTTGATTTTGATTATTCTAGTTGTAACCAATGTGGTCCCAAAACTTGAAAATTATTTCAGTTAAGATGGAGCAGTTTGGATTATTTTTCTAGCACAGGTTGAAATACCCAAGAGCTTTAAAGAGAACTGAAACAATTTGATGACCAATCCCACATGATGAGAGCCACAGACCACAATAAATCCATCACTTGAATTCACAAGTCACAGAAAGTCAAAATATACAAATGCTTGATTTATATCTACAGACTGCCATACACTATTGTAAGCAGTGAAAATAGTTTATAAAGTATGGTGTCAGAAGACTGAGTACTTTGTCAAATTTGACATGTATTCAAAGAAAATTTCTTGCACTTGCTTCCTGGGTTATTGCACTAGGGAATGGGTGATACTGCACCTTGCAGTGGAGCTGAAACATATTTGACAATTCAAATTTTGTCACCCCCACAAATACGGTAGAATGATTTTTGATGACAGGATCTATTTTACTGGCTCTGTGAGAAGCCACCAGAAAAATCTCCCACCTTTACGAAAAAGAAAAGTGTATTGGAAATAATCCAGTTGTCATAAATTAGAACATGTTGACACCGTGAAATTCGTTTATATGAAATGTCTAACACTCATAACAACAATGCAGTCCAAAAAGAAGACAATAGCAGTATGCAAGGATTTGAACAATATAACATTGTACAACTATTTAGTTATCTGTTTCATAAATACAATTCCTTGATGTTCTAAACCTTCAAGGTTATTACGGTTTTCTGTACCTTCCTTCAGAGAAAAGGCTCCAAATACATCTTCGCTACTTTTACATATTTATTAGAATTATTACTGTATTTAAAAATATCATGTAGGTTACGGTGGCATATGAAGGGTGCCATTATCACTCAGATTATGGCCTAACACTCTGAATTATTTAAAGGTTAATTGTAATAGTTTTTATTTTACATTACTTCTGGACTACAAGGAACAAAATATTGTGCTCAATATATATGATATATTTAGAGAAATATGCCATGGATTTAGATTAATTAAAATCAGTATCTGTATTACAAATCTTATTTCCAGAATTACTTACATTCAATTCCTGATATTTTATTCACAGATTACACATATGCTCCACTCTGGTATGAGAAAATCAAAAGTGTCACATCTCATTACTGATAAAGACACATATGAAGCTGTTGTCTGATTCTTACATTGTTTACTGGTTACTGTTTACTATTTGATACTAGTTCTTCACTGAAATGTAATTCTATTTTTAGATTTATATGCTTATGCCACATTCGATCAATTATAGTAATTTTTATCATGTTGTGATATATTGTTAATAACATTTGGTAGAAATCACTTTATGAAAGTCTAAAATTTTTAAATTTACATCAGGGTGAATGTAAATATTAAGCAATTGCTGTTCAAAAGTGTCAGTTCATTTGTTTTTGTAGTTGTTAAATTAATTTGCATGTAGGAAACTAAAGGTATAACAAAATTTTTATAAAATTCTGTTCATAAATCAGTTTTAAAAATTGTTATAGGAGCTCAAATATTTTAGAAATATGGTGACTTGAAGATATAACAACATTTTTAGAAAATTTTAGAAAATCAAACTTCACTTTTCACCCATCTCTCTTAATTTTGTCTCACCTTAGCCTCATTTCTGTTCTGTTACTCTTCATGTGTTATGTTGATATGAATGGATTGCTAAAATTTATTTCATTTGTTACTTCAATTCTATATTATTGACATGTTGTGTGGTATTACTATTTCTGGCTGCTGTAACATTAAGAATAAAAGGAATACTGAAGGCATACATGCAAAGGTTTTTAAGAGAGAGTGAAGGACTCTTTCTTTATTTTCAAATTGAATTATAAAATGTTTATAGCCACTAGAGTGATACTTTGTTGAGAAGTATATTGTGAGCTCCGATAGGGTACAAAATTAATTTAACAGATGAGTAACTTGTAGACGGGTATGAAGTAATTATAAATAACAGATATTTTTGTCTATTTTCCAGCAAGCATTCCAAACACGTCTAACAACTTCAACAATGAGTCTACTAAATGAAGTAAAGCAACAACAATGTGGAAGGTATAAATTAACTTCAAATGTTCTCAAAATGAAAGGGTTAAAAACATCAACTATATCCAAGAACTCATTCTGAGACTTACGTTTGTTCAGGTCATCATTAGATCCTCCAGCAGCCATCTCTCTATGATAGTTATTTTGCAGTGCTATACTGAGGCAATTACTTACATCATAAATAAAAGTTGTGACCAAGTACATATCAATTTCTTAAGTTAACAACTATGAGTAAAAACAGCTGAAACTCCACTGCATGATAGTGGAACCAGTTTGTGTAGCTTTATCCCAAACTTGTTTATTTATTCATCAATGAATATTTATGATACACAGAAACAACCTGTTCTTATTTCTTGACAATTCTAAGTCACCTGATTTCAATGTTTGAAATTAAATTTTCTTATAAATATTTTCAGAAAAGGGCAAATACTTTGCAAGACCTGTGCAATAATAAGTATACATGAGTATTAATATAGACTTCAAGAGTATGTATCTCGATGGGAATCCAACAAGTTTTCAGCATTAAAGTAATGTTAATATATGCCCTCACATTCAGTGCACAAATTCAGTAATAGAGCCTTTAATTTTACATATTTCAGAGGATGAATCACTGTTATTATTTAAATTATATATTTGTAAATTATTATTTACATTACAGTTGTCACATTGTTCGAGGTGTGTACAAAATTGACTTCTCGAACACCATTACTGCAGTTCGAATCCCTTTTGGGAAATTGAAAAAAGCACATGTTCCTCTGTTGTCTTTCGTTATCCTGTGTTGACAGGAGCCCGGTAAAACTTGTAGAATCTTTAGAAGTTCGTTATAATAACAAATCTGAGAAACTTATCCATGGAAGCTCAAGAAAAAGGAAGAGATTTTCCTTTAATTTGCACTAGTTGTTTTATACCATTTGTGCTTACAGTTCCTACTTCTGAAGAAATACTGGCCACATTCCAAAGCTCTTTGCCAGACCATCTATCAATGTGCTTTCAGTCATGGCCACCAGAATGAGAAAATTATGTAATTCAAAAAGTAGAATGATTAGTTTTCACAATAATGAATGAAGCCTCTTGGTTAAGTGAGAAGAAAATTATAAACTGCTGGTAATGTGGCTCATATTTGAATATGGGTTGCTGTTGAGCCATAATTACTGGACAATTCAACATAAAAAATCTTCCGTTATTTGTACTTTTGAAAGGACAAAGTCTGTTTGTGTTTTATTTTCTTACAGCCAATACAGTTGTGTTTTTCTTATGCAACTTCCAATATACTGAAGACAGGAATAGTTTTATGACACAATTTGCTATTTTATTAATTATTTTTATGTATATTTCGGTAGGTCTTTTGTCTTATGTGCTTCGGGTTCATGTTTATATTTGTAAGCGGGCAGATGTGAATTGTAAATAATCCAAATGACTGAAAAACGATAATTTATTTTTGTAACTGTGTAATACTTTTTATATTTTATTTGCAGTGGTGTAATGAAAAATTGAAAGTGTTCAGAATATTTTAATTCTTTATTATGAATTTTTAATGTTAGGTCACAACACAGTGCTATGCTGCATTTTGTGTTTATATCCAGCAGTCAGCATGCAAAAATTTTCACCCTGCAAAAGAAAAAAGTAATATCATGAATCATTCCTTATTGCTGTATTCATATTAATTATTCCTCTTCGTGGGTATCATCATATGTAATTTTTAAGTATATAAAAATACTCATTCCGCCTTTATCTTTCAGTACTGGTGGTATAGTAATTTGTGTTTGAAATCTAATCCACAAGTCTAATTGCATTGACTGGATTCTTTAAAATCTAATACTCATATTATTTGCTTAGTAACAATTAGACAAACAGAGAGTATGAGAAAGGACTTAAATGTAGGTAGAGAAAATGATGGTTACAGGGTGAACTGAATTGAACCCCTTAGAATAGGGGTGTAAAAAGTATTGGTNTTTTTTTTTTTTTTTTTTGTGAATATGGTCATGTTCCATAAAAGACAAGGAATATTTTGACTGATGGAACACTATTGGCTCCTCAAACAAGAATTTGCATCATTGACTGCATTAATTATTTATCTGAGGGTTCTTGCAAATAAAATACATTTATTGTATTAAAATATTTACACATATTTACATACTTAGTTAATGGATTTTGTTTGGTAGTATATCTTGTGGTTTGAGTCTTGAAGTGAATAATTTCCATTACCACTAGCCCGGAAACATCCACAAGAGTATATAATATTGTGATTATATGTTACAGGGGACAAAGAACACACTCTACCTCTTCTGCTACAGAAACTACTTCTCCAGACATGGGGAAACGTAGGTAAGTGCTTGGAGTGTGATATCACGGGGTAACATCTTGCAATGTAAATAGTATATTCCAAATGCTTCCTCACAGTTACTTTATACAGATAATTATATGTGAATTTAAAAACTGAATTATTATTGTTCACCCTATAGTGATATTTATACTGTGCCTGTAGCACGGTAACAGAATTTTTTTGATATGAACTAAATTAATACCAGGCATTAATTCTAAATTGTACAAAGCACTGAGAATGAAAGTTAGGATTCTATTATTTAAATCAATTTAATAGCAGCTTCCTAACTTATCTCTCTCTCTGCAAAAGTAATTTACTAATATAATTCATAAATTGAAAGATAGACTGCTAATTTGACTCCATAACAGTCATTAATATCATGAAAGGAATAAAATATACGTTTTTTTGTGGGTAACATTAAATTATCTCTCAACTTCTTAATTTATTTGACGTTCTTCAAGACAAAACCAACAAATTTTAATGGGACTCATAATATTCACAATGTTGGCTCAATATACATACATGAACAATCTAAGAGAATTACATTTTCAGCAATTTCTTTTCCCTTTGTGTCTAAATTATATAAGTTACCCAGAAATCTTCATATGCGTTGTACACAGAAATGTGTTTGTTACAATGAAAACTCTGGGTAAATCCCTGTTATTAAAAATTTAATATCTTTACCCTGAGTCTCAAATAGAATCTTTCATTTTGGTAAATGAAATGAATGCATCAAAATGTGTAATTTTCACTGAGTTCTGACAGTATATTAGTGCTAATGAAGATATGGTACCTAGCACTCTGCTTTGTCTTTTGCTGAAGCATGCTTGTATGTAAATTTGATGCACTGTACATTTATTGTTGTCCATACATGTGAAGTCACAAAGTCCTGGGCCACTTTATAACCACATTTAAAACAGTCCTGTCACATTATCTTGCAGATGAATGTTAATAAGTTCAAGTCTGTTACTGAATTTGGAAGTCAGGATAATCTGCCACTGACGATGCAGATGTCTCTTTCAAAACCATGAACAGTCCTGTCAACTTCGCACATCTGCTGTTTGATATAACTAGAATCACTTTAAATTATTTTCGGATATTTGAATGGACTTTCTAACTCATTTCCTGGCAGCAATATGATACTTGATTGCTGTGAGGATAAACTACTTTTACTCATTAAAATAACGATATATAACTACAATTCTGCAATGAACAGTATGTAGATAATTATCCACGTTCATGAGAAATCTGCAGGATTTTACCTTGAATTAAAGTGATTTAGATAGCAATGTGAGATCTTGTCTATGAGTAAATTTATTTTACAAAATAATATTTCCTAATTTTAGCTTAATAATTAATTGTCGTCATGAGTTCTGTAGCAAAATTTATTTTAAATGGAAATGACTGGCCATAACAAATTTATTATGAGTTATTTACACAGTTTCCAGTCAACCTGTTCACAGTTCAGTACAGCCAGATTCTAGGGATATCTGCAAATTGATGTTTTGTACATAATTGTTTGTATTTTAAATAGCAGACTGAATCACTTATTCCAAATTCTGCTGCAATTCTCTTATAAGAAAGTAAGTGGTACTTGAAAGTGGTCCAAGGCTAGTCTACCTATGTGTCTACATCATCAATATTTCAAAAGTGGAATCTTTTATAAATACAACCAATACAGTGATCGGTTGTTGAATATCTTCTTTCCAGATTCAGCCCAGATTCATCTAGCCTCCAGGTAGACTACATTTGCTCTAGTAGCTTGAATGGAAGTTGTCAAGTAGAACCTCACAATCTAGAGGAGAGGAAAATAAGAAACTTTCGCTACTTTTGTGAAACTGAAGTGTGAAATTGGATATACATATACAGTAATTATATTCATATAATATGCTTTTAAATAGAAGTTCCAAATTAATAAAGTGATTTTAAGTTTCTGCTCATTCAGCATGTACCTACTGACAACTATTTTCAGTGTCTGAAAACTCAAACAGTAATCAAGTGATCTAATGTACCAATGTTGACTGCAGTTAAATTGTGCTTCACATGAAGAGATAGGAAAAATGTGTTCATATTTTTAGTGTAGATTTTGTCTAAAAGTCACAATAATATTAAACAAATTTCCAAAGTTGTCAGACATAACTGATTTTTTAAACATTTGCACTAGAAGAAAAAGTGGTTAATTTGGAAATTTATTATTGGACCATAACCGAATCTGTCAAGCAAATAATTGGTTTCTACATTCTTGTTATTTTATGGGCACAGAATTCACAAATTAGTAATTCTTACATATTTTATAAAAAATGTGAATGTCTATATTCAATATTTATTTGCATTTGTATATTGTTGGAATGTGTGCAATGTTTACATGCTGATTTGTACTCTACATTAACACCGCACCTTGTATCATACATACAAAATAATAAATTTCAAAGCAAAACCCTACTTTGTGTCCCTTGCTTTTTGACTGCACTGCTTATGTTGTTAATATAAGCTTCATTCTACCTGCTTCTGAGAAGTACTGTAATTGGTTAACTGTGTGTTTCTTATTATGTTTCATGTGCATGTCTTTTTTTCTCCTTCTCTTTGCATCATGCAGACACTATACTGAAGACTATGCTGTATGTCTTAAGGTAAACACCAATATATTCCTTCTATCTTCACATGCACGCCCTATTTCATTTAGTAATTTCAAAATTTACCTGGTAAAAGATGTTGCATTGTTCTGTGAGCATACAAATATCTCTGGACTTGGGGAAAATTAAACCCTGATATTTTCTCAAATTTATATTATTTGTTCTTTTTTTGTCTGAGTTATTTGCCGAGGGTTCTCCTATCCATAATAATGCATGATTCACCATCTTTAGAGGCATCTTTTGTCCATTTTTTCCCCTTAAGTTTTTATATGCAAGTGAGATGCTTAGAAATCTATTTGAGAGAATAAATAATATAAATAGACTGCATATCTTTTTTCTTATTAGTTTTATTTTATTTTATAATAAATTGTTGCTGAATATGGCTCCTTCATGAGAATTGCTACGTTTGTATGCAGCAATTCCAGAGAAAACTATATTAGAAGCACATTAGTTTTCATAATGCATGATTATCAGTACACACAAGATGAGCAGATACGTGCTTTGGAAGAACACTCATATTCTTAGTAACTGAATTAATCTTCAGGGCCCTTGTGAATTCCACCCTCAGAGTAATTTTGTGTTTTTATTACTCTTTATGTCTTTTGACTTGGACCAAGAGACATTATTAATTATTTCTTATTCACAGGTAAAAGTAACCGAGTAACAAAATATTTATAACATTTCACATATATTATTTCTACCTTTCTTCCTAAAATCTGTTTCCCCCTGTTTAAGGAAACACATTTTATTAACACAAATAAGTAATATAATAACAGAAGTTATTCCATTTTAAATTAATGCTATTAAAATTAATAGAAATTTTTAATTTTTTACCAAGTTCTGTACATATTTATTCATATCACTTCTTAACAGCTCACATTCTTTCGAACTGTGCAGTGATGTGATGTTTAGTACTTTTATCTGAGGAGTATATTTTGTTTATCTTTTAGTCCTGTACTCCTCTTGTCACTGAAGTGCTGTGTGTATGTTCATTGTGCTAGGATAACATTTAAAATGGACCTTCCACACAAATAAAAGTTGAATGTTAAAAATGCTGATTCCTAATTATAACATAGAGATTACATTTATTTCTTGATGCATTTTATTGTATTAATATTGTGGGTGTATAAGCATGACTTTGTGCATATGTTAAAAATACCTTTTTCTTAAGCATTTTGTCTGAGGCTGTTGAAGTCATTTTGATGTCTGCAATTGTCCATTGGAAGCAGTGTGTGTAAATTTAAAATTGATTTCTTACCTGCTGGTTTGAGACTTTCCAGAAGTAATTCTGTCTGAAACTTAAACATTATCAACACTGAAATCTGATAGAGTTTAATATAGAAGATCTTGAAAAAATTTTCTATCCTTACACCATATAACCCATAACTGGACATCATTAATACTTAGAGTTTTCTGAGAATATGGTGCAGAATATAATTACTTATCCAGTGAAATTTCAGAGCAATGTAATATCTGCAAGTGAAAGTGAAGGTAATACAAATTTTAGCACTTAATACTGCAAGGAGCTAAATCTGCCTAATTAGGAAACTGTGTAAAATAAAATGAAGACTTGAATAATCTAGGAAACAAAACTCTTCTCATGTTATTTTCTAAATGCAAGTCGCCTTCCTTGTATATTTTCTTTTAATATCTTACGACGTAGCCTGTCCTAAGAATGTGTCTCATTTACAGTTCACATGCTAAATGAACACTATTTTAACGAAGTTATGCCCATATATGGAACCTTTACTTAAAAATAATTTAGGGTTTGTATTTGTTTGTCTAACATTAAAGATATTTCGAATATACTTTTGTGTTTATTTACTACGTACATTCACAGTTTAATGAAGAGAGCGTAAAAACTTAATTCAGAATCATCCTTTTTATTTAAAATTATAGCTGTCTGTAATTTAAATTCTGTACATTCTTTCACAAAATGTTGACTCATTAGACTATTAAAAGAAATTAATATTGTAATATGCCAGCTTAAAAGTATTTAATTATTAGGAGATGTAATTAACTCTTTATGCAATATGCTGCTTTCAAGGTATTCGCTTTATAGACGCCTATAATTATATTTTGTTACCACTATTTGTAATTTTCTTTTATTTATATTATATGTTAGCTTTTGCATTTGGGTTTGATTCGATGGATTCTCTTCGGTTATGACGTCCGTATAGAAATACATTCCTTTGTCAACTCAAATCATTCTTCCAAGTTAGGTTCCACGTAATCTTACAATTGTCGCTGTTTACCGTGGTAATACAGCTATCCTACGACAGTGCAATATAATACACGTACTATTCAGCGACATTCTCTGCTAACCTGAACACGTTGACAAAATCAATTCAGCACAGGATTAGATTTTTGAGACTGAACATACTGTTAAGTCTACTTAAAGTAAATTTACTGGAAAGGACTAAGTGTACCGTCATTGAAGACTGTCTTATTCGCTACAGAAATAGCTGCAGCGGAGATGATGATGACGCTGGAGGCAGTAGTGGCGCCTGGCGTCGGGACGAGGACTCAACAGAAGTTCAAGGCACCGAATGTGAACCCTCTTCAATTAAGGTAGGGCATTTATTTTGTCATATGCGGTGGCCAGGGATTATTTTTGGTTCAATATGATTATCTTGAAACTGTAAGGGAAAAGGTAACATATACCTATGTTGGAAAGATGATTAATCAGGGGTTAAGTGACACAGAAGAAGACGCGTTCGTTCCCAGTCGCACGCTATATTTCCGAAATTCGTCGGATAAAGATGAAGGTGCTTCAGTAAGAAAATATCCTATACAAATATTATACATATTGTTTTATGTATACGTAATATGTACCGTGTTCCTGGAATTGGCTCTACTTACTTCTTCAGGTCAAAGGTTTTCGTGGTTCAGATTTACCATTTCTTCTAAAATTTTGACTTAATTTCTCTTATAGTGGTTGGTATACTGTCTCGTAGACTTAGTCGTGTTTTTTTGGATTCCGCTTTTGCGGTAGAATGTGGAAGGGAACACTGTGGCTTATTTTACAACACAACATCTATCCGAAATTTCCAGAGGGTACTGAACATAATCACTGAAGTCATCAGCACGATCTCTCTCCGAATCCATAATCTAACCTGGAACCTCCTGAATAAGGAAAGAGGGTGACCTCATCTACGATTTAAGGTTCTCACAGTAACGGTTCTCTAACTTCGTCTAGGTCGCCGAAAGTCAATGGGTTTCGGACTAACATGTTGGCTTCTCCTTCAGGGTTCCAGAAAAGGCAAGGAAGCTCTGCTGCATGCTTCTTGCTGGTTTCCTTGCCAAGCTTACTCTTGAATTCTGAGGATGGAGGCGTTATGTTCCTCCGAAACGTCGGTTTGCTTTCAACCGACAACAAGATGCTATATTCTGGAATGTAGAACTCATTATAACCACCGCTGAGGGAGCCTTACACCATACATAACGTCATCATCATCATCTTGATAAGCTAAGTTTTTCATGATGAGTTTTACACCGCTGGATTTTTTACACGACTCCAAATTTCGCCGTGCCTAAAACAGCAGTGATGCATTTGAAAAGGATTTAGCTTAAGAAAAAGTTCGTTTGTTCTTTCAGTTATTATTCTAATGGCTCCGCTCTGACTGTGCTTTGAAGGTCGTTATGCGAAATCTGGAAAAGTAATTAGAAAGCAGAGAAGTTGGAAATGTTTCTTTTCCAGAAGATCTGCGGTAGTTACTTCATGACCGCTAACATTAAATGATGTATTCTGTATCTTCTTATTATTATTATTATTATTATTAGAGGGGGTGGGTTTCCCCATGCACTTAGACGAGTTATTGGTCCATTGTGCGTTCCCCTTTAATTTCTACTTTCCCCATACCCTACCGGTACCCATCTACCAGAGGCGTTGGAAACTACTTGGGCGGGAAATTGTTGCCTAATTTTGCTCAGAGGTCTCCTAGAGCCATGAGGATCTTTTACGTGCCGTAAATCTACGACACGGGACTCACGGCTTAAAGTCCCTACCGGAGGACTTGTTCCCTGAATATTTCCGCCCTTAAAAATTCCACAACCTACGCCGGGTTTGAACCCGCGTACCTTGAGTCATGAGGTGGGAACGTTACCCCTAGACTACGGAGGCCGCTGTTTTGTAGCTTCCGAAACGGGCTCTCAATAGACCATAGCCCTGAGTGTAAATGTCTTCCCCAGAGGAGACACTCTGTTATTAAAATAGATTGCCTTCTGGGAATGAGGTTGAATATAATGCATTAAAATCGAAGGTGTCGGAGAGAATTGACTCAGGCTGCGAGCGGTATTTCGTAATTAGTTTACGGATGATTAGTTCCTGTCAGGTGTACTCAGTGCGCATTGGGTGCCTGAAAATGAGGGTTAATTCAAGATACTGACGAACTTTCAGCAATTACAATACAGAAAGCGGGATTGGAGGGGGCATTTGGGTATTGATTACCATGCGCAAGGAAAGGCAGAACATCAGTGGGAAGAGAGCGAGAAGGCAACGTGTGTCGTTAAGCATGTACTTATATATTTTATATTTAGGAAGAAAAGTCAGAGGAAATTTCATTGGGCCAGGCAGCATATCAGGTTTAAGTAGTNCATATTTATACAATATTAGCTTTACCCGGAGTAATATCCGTCTTTCTGACAAATCTTGTAATTTTTTTAAAGAAACATCAATACATTTTATTTATTGATCCATACTATATTTAATATTTAATTTAATGTTTTGTATTCCTTTATGTAAATCAGCAAGTGGTTTAAATTATCACTAAATCCTGTCCAACCGTTTTATTTTTGGCCGTGAACTCATGACCTGGTTGGTTTTCAAGTCGTTTTCTTGTTGCTTAAGCAGAATGGGAAAAAATTATCTGACCGTACCCTGGCTTATTTGCCCCGTTTGGACATAGCGGGTGAAGAAAAATGGTAAGTGTGGCCGTGCATCCAAAAGCAATATGGACCATTTCGAGATTTTGCTTTAATCTCCGCACCCACTGATATGAACACCACTGCTGACTTGTACCCTGTGCATGTTCTGTGTACTTATTTACTTCATTTGTATCCCCCGCTAAGGAGCTTTCTTAATTGAGCCGTCAAGTGATGCCTCTAGAGGCGTTCCTGCTAAGTCCCTGCAACTGGCTAGGGGCAGAAACATACCTGAGAGTTTTATGTACATATTATGACATCTCCGTTCAAAGCCAGAATTGCAGAACCAGAGAAGGCATCCGTTGCTAGGTAATGGCTTTGTAAACACGTTTCCATGGTTACTAAATAACGTGATCGCAGCAACAGATACACGTCCAACAATGGGGGAACTGGTGGAGACGGTGTTGTCTCTTGGCTCCATGTCGAGACTATATACAGAGAACCGAAATCGGATGTCAGACGAGAGAGACGAGTTTTGCGTCGGAAGGGAGTGCTAGCCAGCGATAGTGAATGTAGCCAGTGGTGTCCACACGCGGTTAGGAGTCTATGGCCAATAGTTGCGACCATGAGGAGCTATAAGATAGCCGGTGTCTGATAAGGACATGGATATGGAAGCTGAGGAATCTACGACGTTATGAGCCGTTACCAAGCAACGACTGGTTAAGACACATCAGACTGAGAAGTCTTAGTGCGTACTGTAGAAAATTACAGAGTTTGTGATAATAAATCCAGTTACCAGTCCAAACCCCGTGTCTACTCATTAAATACATGGAAATATTTTTGGTATAAGCTAACTCAATGGATAAGATTCCTTGAGAAGCTTAGGTGGTCAATAAATAAAGGAGAAGTATCCCGTCCGCATCTCCACAAATTGTTTCTTTATGAACAAGTTTAGTCGTATCCTCCCATCTAGGCCTATGTCTATCAACTTACCTCAGCCGAATAGTGTGGTCTACAGAACAGTCCAGGTGCCGCTCGATTCGAACCTCGGTCGGGACATCAGCTGTCTTGGCTTAGATATTCCGTGGCTCCGAGTCCCTCCTTATTACCTCTGGGGTAATTGCTGGATTAGGCTGCTGCCTCATCTTTCTGAATCCCTTCCAAATAACCAGTTATCAATCATTCTTCTATCTGATTCTATACAGTTTAAATACAAAGAACATCATTACATAACCCACCAGAAAGAGAAGAGAGTCTCTACTCTTACGGCTTTTCGACTACAGCTTTGTATAGATTTCCTACTCCTCTGGTACTTCTTTCTCCGTCTATTTCTTATCATCCTCTTTAATTTGACCATTCTAATGATATCTGGTGGTAGTTTTCTCCAACCTCTTGCCACTTCCTTCTTCTTAGGACCAAATATTCCCAGCATCCTCTTCAAAATGCACGTGATGTGACTCCTTCCTTGATGTAAGAGACCAAGTGTCATATACATACGAAACAATAAATAAAATTAAAGTTTTGTGTATTTTAATATTTACGTTTCCAGATTGCAAAGAGAAAGGCGAAAGTTTCTTAACTTAATTGTGACAAACATGCCTGGAATTTACTCTGTTCTAAGTTTTGTCATGAAGGTCAGTTTTATTTATTAATGTCGTTCCTAAATATTTTTAACTTTGGTTAGATGACTTTATGCTGTGAAGTTACATTGGATACTTGTCTCATTTAATCGGTAATTTTCAAATGGTTTGTGGTGTTAGGAATGGATTTCAATAACTTTGTGATATTAGAAAATCTATGACTAAGAATTCAATATTTCTTATCTTTTTTTGTGTCCTAATCTGAGCTGTACTGAATTAAGGCAATTTTCAGAAATTTTGTGGCTGCAATGTTGGTATTAGTGAGGCAGGGAGTAGGGAATCATGATATATACCGTTGATATTCCTTCAAATGCCATGATGTTCTTATCAGGTTTCATGAAGGTCGGTACAGGCGTTCAAGCAATATTAAGGTCTTGCCTCAGCAATTAGGATGGCTGTCATATTGGCATTATTAATGGAAGGTATTTACAAAGTGTGTCATTGGAATGGTCTCAGGTGTTGAATTACGATCGGTTCAGACATTTAAGTAACATTACGGTTATTATCGTAATAATTTCAGAGGCTACAGAACAAAGAGACTTATAGATTATGCACTTGAGATGGCTTCATGTGGTACGATATACGTACCAAGTTTCATAAAGAGTGATGCAGGGTTTAAAGCAATATTAAGATTTGGCTCAGAAATCTGAGAGGCTATAATTATGGTATTACTGAAGGAGGGATTTATGAATTACATCGTTGAGATGAGGTCAGGTGTCATGAAATAGATACCAAGTTCCGTAAAGATTGGTTTAGGCATTCAGAAGATAACAGGGGAGGATTCACATATACACGTACTATGTAGAAACATAGACTGCAAGATGATCTCATAAGTCTACTTTTATTTTTCAAAATAAGGAATGTAAACTAAAATAACAATAAATTAAAGAGTAATAATTATTAATATAATTTTCATTTCATGCATCCTGTTGTGTTATAATATACAATTTCTCTATTAAAACCGTCACAACACAACTATATCAAGATCAGTGCCAAGTTTGGCTCTGCTACATGTTTCGGCTATTAATAGCCATCATCAGGCAAATGCACGGTTAACGTATATACACCACTAAACCGCAGTACTAGTAAAATTGGATACAATAATATTAATTACATAAAATACTTGACGTAAAAACACAATAAATTAGATTATATAAAACAAAAGTTATAGTATAAGACAAGAATAAAATTCTTCGATTGATGCTTTACATCATCGAGTCAGTCGTTGGATTTTGTGATTTTGTTGTTTTCCCACGGACAAATTGGAGTATTCTATATTTTTTATGTATATAAAAATGTATTGGAGGCTCATGACGTAGATGTAGTAATATTAACGTTAATTATTTAGTCGATACCTCATCTTACAAAGTACTGTCCGTTCTGTAGGGAATGTAAACAATAATAATGATTTCCGTAGTTCCTGTACTACGAGTGAAGTCCTTTTGAAGAGCGAGAAACATATAAGAAGGAAGTTCTGATAAGACCGCGCCAGCTGACAAAGCGGCTGCATAGAACTAACGCTCTTCCTTTGTTCTGCAGCAGAATGATGAGACAAAGATAATTTTGTTTTGCCCGCAGCCCGACGTGTGGTGGTTGTCTGCCCCTCAGGAGCACCGCGACCTCAGTCTGCACCTTCAGGACGACAGCCCTGTATCCATGGAAACAAGATGTCTCCTCAGGTAGCTGCTGAAACAAGAGCGTCCTACATCTCTTTTAAACCGAGCCACACATTTCGTTATTCTTTATACTACATGTTAAATTTGACGCTCGTAAAGTTGAATGTATAAATAGTTGAAGTACTACTGTATATCTCTAGTGGTAATTTCTCCCTAGATACATATATTACGTGGTAGAGTCATTAAGTTCGTGGAATGTGGTTTTATTGCTTCATAATACAAGGTATTCACATACACTTACCCAGATCCACATCGGCCCTCAAAATAGTTGCCATTGGCCGTTATGCAAGTCTGCCAACGTTGATATAGCTGCCGAAAACATTGCTGAAACATATTGGCAGGAAATTCCCGTACGAGCGCTTTGTGGCCATTCCACGAACTTATTGACTGTGGTAGTATTACGTGTATTTTCAACAGAATAGCCACACCATGTCACCGATTGAGTATAACAAGGGAATATGGAATTGAAAATATGACCATTTACTCATGTCATTATGCATTCGTCCCCCATGTACTTAATTGAGCTGTAGTGAAATGTATGATCACGGTATAAATTGGCTTATTCTTTGCATTTCCACTGAGATAGCATAACAGTTGTTACCTGGTAGTGGCGACAATCTTCGGACTAAAAAGGAGTTCACGGAAAGTGAGTGAAATTCTTCAACTTGATATGCAGAGAAAATTATTATAATTTCTATGACCGAGTTGTTGTGACTGATTTGTAGTCGATAGAAATAGAGTGAATCATCTTAAACTGATATTGAAAACTGCCACTATAAACACATATGAGATGTTGTCTCTAAGATATTTGAAACCAATAACAAATATTAGAGGATCTACTTACGTCCAGTAGCACACAAATATTTCGCACTCTCTGTATATTCTGGTCCTTAATGCAATGTATTGCATTTGTTTCTTTTCAGAATAAATTGAAAATTACGGAGAGTTGACTCGTGAATAAGCAGAGATTTCAAAATATAAAATAAGAAACTGCGTAATACCAGTCCCACACAGAGCTTCGATCATAATCAGTTTCCATGACAAAGGAATGAAATGAACATAGATTACAGTAAAGCCCGAATAAAAAGTAATATGTAATAATAATCATTGTTTGCGGGTACTTGCCAACAGCATATACAAATAAAATATATTCTCCTGAGAAACCACATCCCTATAAAAAACAAATGAACTGGCATATACTATTAGGGTCGTTGGCATATCTTGCTGAAGACTGGACTTACAGTATTGCTTACAGTAAACATGGAAAAGTTCCGAATTAATTCAGTGGTTATACAAAGGCTGAGAGTGTCCATGCGAGAGTGACCTTTTCCCCCTTTAAAAGCATTATAAAGAAATAGATCACCAAGATTTGAATGTTCTTAACTTTAAACATTCTAAAAACAAATCACAGTTGCAAGATAAATGAAACTAATAAACATAAATTCGAGAGTTCCTTTTTTATATTTTTCAGTTTACTGGAATGTGCCATTATAATATTATTCCAAGAGACCAAGGCATACCCGAGCTCTGACCTAATTAAAGTAACATATAAAACCCTACAGCTTTCAAAGAATAAAAATTTCCAGTTATGAAGCAAACGAGCCCAAGAAGATTTAGCGTCTCAGAAGATGTGCAATTACGAGTAATGAGTTGATGTAAACGCAGTTTACTGTTCAACCAGTTTAATGTATAACATAACAACAAGATCTTTCACACAGTCGGCATTAGAAACTAAAACTTCATTATTGTGGTAGTTAGAATGGATAGTGTTACTGTTACGAAAACAGGAAATTACGATAATTCTCTAAATGCTGAAGTCCAAATAATATTTAAACATCATATTTGTATAGCATTAAATCCGTCTGTAAACTGCAGTCTTGTACTGGCTTTACTGATAGATACATATTCAAATCATCAGCAAATTATAAAAATTGAACTGATAAATTTTGTCATATATGTCATCGATAAAAATATTAAGCAAAAGACCCAAGGTGGAGCCCTAGATAATATGTAACTATGAAATCAAGTAATATATCATTAGGAGAGTCTGGAAATGTTCAGTTTATTTGACAATAAATTGTGCAAAACTTTATTATGTGCTTGAATGAAATTAAATTAATTTGAATTACTTTTTTTTTGCGTGCTTAATCAATAGCCGAAAGGCCAATTATAAAGCAAGAACGATAAAAAAAACAAAACAAAAAACAAACAGAGGCAAAACAAGATAACTTATATTATTCAGACAATTATAATAATTCAAATTTTGAATCACGGCAACATATGCGGCGAGAATATATATATACATATTGAAGAGATAATAATAGTAAATAATTAATTCAGTTCCAATTCATTAATGACGTGCTTGACAAGCGTTGAAAGATAATTACAGCCAAGCACTGAAGAAATAATAATATAGCATAACTTTATTTAACAATAAATTTTTCATAGGTTTGCTCGCAGGAATGAGGTGGAAGAACGTCCCTTATATTCCTCGATATGGTACAACATACGTTTGTGATACTGTAAGTGAGTAAGGAAAGTGCAAAGTGCCCTGTAAGAGCTTCTTACCGTTAGGCGGAACGAGTGAATGTGCTAATTTCTGCGATGCCAAGCCGCGTTTTCATGTCCTTCCTTGAACTGGAAATATTACGTATAAAATATCTCGGTGCATTCTTTTCCTCTCCTTTTGATTCACAACTCAAATAGGACCTCTACTTGTCATTGCCAGACAGTCTCAACCGGTTACATAATGAAACATTCATTACACAAAGAACGTCACTGTTAAATATTTACGCTCCACTTTCGCGGTATCATGATCGATAAGAAATTAACAAGAATGTAAATAAAACGACTTAAGGTTCGGCCGCACAGAGAGCTACGTACGCTATGTTTGCTATACGAACAGAAAAAATCTCCCTTTATTGCCAATGTGACTGGCCACACAGACTTCCGTACGCTACGTACGCTATGTTCCCTATGTTAGAGTGTACACAGCCTACGTAGCGTACGTAGCGAACATAGCGTAGCGCTCTGTGTGGCCGAACCTTTACAGTTTATAGAGAACCGCCTTCAACAAGGAAGCAGTTTCTGCTCTGCACGTTATATGCTTGTGAAGCTTGTCTGATTTCTATGGCTTCTTTTACGATGTTGTTAGTATTTTCGCTTAGTGGGGATGTAGTCCAACTGGGTCCACTCGGCACGGCAGCCACTGATTAGCCTATTGTACCTGCCCTGGGTGATTATGATGATGGAGAATTTGGTGGAATGAAGATTGGCAGGGGAAACCGAAGTATTCGAAGAAAACCCGCCACAGCGCCACTTTGTCCACCAGAAATCCCACTTGACCAGACCCGGGATCGAAACCGGGCCAACGCGGTGGGAAGCCAGCGACTAACCGCTTGAGCTATGGCGCGGCCATGTTGTTAGTATGTAGATTACACAGAATCGGATGGGGGATGAATGATCGGCAATAAATTGAAAATTATTCGGAAGTAAACAGTTCTGGTGCAATTGAGGGAGTATCCAAGAATTTGTCTGGAGCGACTGAAGAAAATCGCGAAATATATTGTTCGGGTCAGCTGGTGTTCCAGCATAGAATCGATCTGACATCTTCCTGAATTGAAATCTATGGCGAACACCAACCCACTCGCCGTGGAGCGTGTGATCGAGTTGAGTATGGTAGACATTTGACTAATGGCGGAAACTTATTCCGAGGAAGGACATGGGCCTCCAGTTTTGGCCTGTTTCTACCGGAGAACTTATTTACAAACAGTCAAGAAGATTCGTTTGGTGCCACTGACTGAACTAATGTGTCACAGGACGGGTTAGTAGTTAAAATAGATATGCCTCCATTTATTTGTTCATAATTAGTAAACGCGAATACAGTTTATTTTAGTTTGAAAATATATATAAATATATGCATTTTGTTACAGTGCTGTATGTGTCTGACTTAATGCCGACGCCAGAACACCAACGTGGACTTGAACTGTAGCCATGTGTAGCAAATTAGACAAAACAAGAGTTTCGAATNAACTTTCTTCATGTTACTGTTTCATTAAATAACCCTACTGGTCCAGAAATTATCAAAACTTTTTTGATATTGATATGTAACGAGTCCGGTGGTACCAGTATAATTTTTCTCATGTTGTACTGAAAACTTTCTTAATAGATTTGGAACTAAAAGTTAAAAATATTATTATAATCTATCTATTGTATTATGAAATATTTTGGGCCTGTATATGAGTAAGATGCCGGTCACGGTAGCCGAGCGGTCTAAGGCATGTACTGTCTTCGCTCGCTTGGAAACCGGGATCGTGGGTTTGAATCCCACTCAGTGCATGGATGTTAATTTGTGTGTGTGCGTTTTTCTGTGTTTGTGTATAGGTAGAGGCCTTGCGACGAGCTGATCACCCGCCCAAGGAGCCCTACCAAATGTGTAAGATCTAGAAAAGCCGAAGTGAACGGAGAAGTTCATGGAGGTAGGCCTAGGCCCACTGGGGCTGTAGTGCCAAGGAAAAAAAATATATGAGTAAGATGTCATCCCCTATAACACACATCACAGAAATAACAAAGCTATTGAAACCTAGCTCTATATAAAGTCTCGAAATTCGCCTCTATTTTCAATTATGTTGGAAGTAGCTTGGAGTAATTAGGAGAATTAAATTGTGGTTACTGAAATTTCCGCGAATTTGCTACTGTTTCAGGCGAAAAGCATCTGCTATCTATCTGTATTTTAGTACTCAATTCTGAGTCATTCAGGAAGCTTTAAAATAGCATTAAATTTTATTCTTACCCATTGAACTTCCGTGTATAATGTACATCTTCATATGAGAGTTAGCCTCGGTAATAGTTAATTATTAAAGTACGAGGTAATTTTAAAATTCTTCAATCCTGAAGTGAAGCGCATTTGGAATGTAAATGTTAATCTGTCAATAATGTTACATTTCAGCATCCTGTTGCGCTCTATTAACCTGATTCAGGGATTTTATGCAGTCTAATTGTAACATCGTTCAATATCCTTTCTTCATATAAAGAAGAAAGAATAGTGAAACGACGTTGCACTTAGAGGACACAAAACTCCTAAGTCAAATTTAATATGTCAGTGGTTTAGAACTAAATGCCTGCTTTGTCTACACATCCGACGTATCATACTGTATATCCTATATATTTTGGTATTCCGAAGTTAGCTTCTATAGTTTAATCTTATAAAATTTGTGCATTCATAATTACAGTTCGATTTTGGCTCCATTAATTAGTTTTTTAGCTTATAATTCCATAATTTTAATAGGTACCGAACTTTCAGTTGACACGTGTACTATTCGAAAGGCCCTGGCTATTTTCACCCTCTTTATTACAATGCTTGAATTAAAGCTGTGATAATCTGAATTTTCATGACACATACACTTCCGCACTGACGTCCCGTTCTGTAGGTTCGGTGATGGAGTGAAAAGTGTGTACCGGTGTCATAAAATAATTGTAAACAATAATTTTCTGCCGCATTAAATTTATGGTCTAGCCATTTTTTTCCTTGGCACTACAGCCCCAGTGGGTCTAGGCCTACCTCCATGAACTTCTCCGTTCACTTCGGTGTTTCTACATTTTAAACATTCGGTAGTACTCCTTGGGCGGGTGATCAGCTCGTCGCAAGGCCTCTACCTGTACACAAACACAGAAAAACGCACGCACACAAACTAAACATCCATGCCCTGAGTGGGATTCGAACCCACGATCTCGGTTTCTAAGCGAGCGAAGACAGTACATGCCTTAGACCGCCAATTACGGTATGAATATCAGGACAAATACGATACTACTGGTACTTGGTCGACACTGCAAACTGTAAATTCATTTATTTATGTTTCTTGTTTCCATCAGAGAAATGCATACACACATAAATCCTCATGTACACACTCACCTCACTCAGTTAATGTTGGCACACGTGTATCAAAATATACTCGTATTAGGCCCACACAGGGGAAGTTTCATGTACAAAAATAAGCTGTTTGTGACTGGCGGATTGTCGGTTTTCGTAACAAGAAGATTTTCATTGTATTGAGTAATATTACGCCCATATTATAAAATGTTTCCTATCAAATAGTAAACAAGTCAATACTCTCTAGAAGTGGAACAGAATCTTAAAATGTGCGTATGCATTTAATCGTCGCCGAAGATGCATTCGCTTTACATCAAATTACATTTTATTTCGTACATAAAAATTAACATTTGATAACCTCTTTTGTCTAATTCTAGTATCTATATGTTTTTATTCTACCGTTTGGCAATCCTTTCAGGCTTTCATAGTAATTTTTATGACCAATAATTATAATTCATATTTTAAAGGAATATGGTACTATTTCTTAATAACACCAATAATAAAATGAACTATGCGAATACTTGGCCTCATTCAACGAAAGTCGTTTCTCCCCTTGTCTAGTGTTTTAAAAGGGAGGTCATATTTTCTTTGGTTCTGACGTTTCTTCCGTTAGTACCTCTTTGACTCGTGTGCTTCCTTCACCTCGACAGGGAGAAGCAAGTCTTTAGTTCAGTGAGTAGTTACCTAGTCTACGCACTGTAACGGGGTCGCGTTTGTGAGTGTGCTAGTGGTTTCAGTGTTAGTTTCCAGTTCAGATAAAATTGATGTTGTTTTAAAGACTGAATTTATTATCAAACCTTCAGATTCATTTCCTAAATGTGCTTTAATTTGGTAACATATGTTAATCGTTGAACAAAGCATGATTGCAAAAATTAAGTGTACGTATGTGTAGGGATATATTTACGGTTATGGTTACAGAAGTGGTTGCTGAGCGAAACATGGAATAGGGTTCAAGAAAATGTGGAAAGGAGATGTTACCATGGCAGCCGAATTTTGACAGACTACATTACGTTACTTACGATTTTGAAATTGTACTTTCTTCAGAAAAATACCGCATTCAGTCAGATGTGTTTCATTAATATACGTGATAATTTACAGAGCTTCTGTCGTGTGTAAAATTGTGCTACACTGTTGAACTTCATGATAAAGCTTAAACTTTGGATTTCCAATTTTAATAAGAAGAACGCTTTCAGTAATAATTATCAACTATAAGCGCAGAGAGTATAACAGTTTTTAGTGAATGGGCTGTTAATACTGAGCATGCATCTGCATTTCAACCCATCAGACTGTCAGTGAGTATCGGCTACAACGCCATTCTAAAGATTCTCTTGTAATATTTTACTTTCTGTTACATGTAAACATTCATAAAGATTCAACGTGAATGTATCGCATTGTTGTTTCCAGAAAGGCAAAGTCCACTATATTTAGCCTCGCTTAGTGTTAACAACACGAATGATGTTTCGATTGAACCACCTGAGAAACTGTGATAAGTGCGGAATTTGTACAGCTCTGTCTTTTGGGCTATAAGTCATCTGGTCCGTTGAAAGTTAATCGACATTTACGAGGAATATGTCGCCTCCATATTCAGGGTGAAAGTATAAGTCAAAGCAGAGACCAATGGGAAACAGGTAGCAAGTACTGCTTCATGTTGTTTTCTTGCTTGTCCTAGTCATCGATGCTGAAGATCGAGACGTCATATTCTTCCCAGATGTCGTTTGACTTCAAACTGACTGCAGATGATATCCCAGATGATACAAACCTTAACAACCGCCACTGCAACGCGACAGCCGCGCTGTCTAAGGCATGAAATGCCTTCGCCAACTCAAACATAGGGATCGTGGGTTCGAATCCCACTCGTGACATCTATGTTGTGTTGTCCTGTGTAAGTAAGAGCCTTGCGACGGGTTGATCCCCCTTCCAAGGAATCCTACCGAATGTGTACATGATCAGAGGAACTGATGTGACATGGCTTTTCACGGATGCTCTATGTTCCAGAGAGAGCAACAGGAATTGAACAGCGACCGCGATGAGAGTCTCAAATCTTTTATGTTTTTAGGCTGCGTCTTTTGGCTTCTGCCTTATTTTCAGAATTTGCACTTCGCCAGAGTAAATTTTGTGTACCTGCATCAGTAAGCTCATGAATGTTTATTCATCAATATATTATAAAATTCGAAATAAGCAAGAAACAAATTGATTTGTGTTTATATCCTTCCAAGAATTATTTATGTAAGACATTTCTTAGCTTCCGAGCAGAAGTTATATCTGTTCAGCACAACGATCACAGATTCATTCTCAGAAGTAAATATGAATTTTAAGTAAGGAAATCTATGTTAAATTTAATTCGAATTCTCAATAAGAACCATTTCCATTATTAATTCATAGGAGGGGGTTACTCCAATTACAGGAGCGTCTTTCGATAAGAAAGGTGAATCATCTCTTCCATCAACATACATTACCTAGAAAGCATGCGCAGTCTGGCCGGATTTCACTCAGGTTCCCTCATTACGTGACCTCTGTCTACATTTTGCAGACTATGAAGCGGTTAAATGCAGTTCAATCTTAAACGAACAACCAGTAGTTTCCTTTCAAGAAAAACGTATTATGATTATACTGGAATATTTTTTTTCCATGGCACTACAGCCCCAGTGGGCCTAGGCCTACCTCCACGAACTTCTCCCTTCACTTCGGTTTTTCTAGATCTTACACATTCGGTAGGACTCCTTGGGCGGGTAATCAGCTCGTCGCAAGGCATCTACCTGTACACAAACACAGAAAAACGCGGATACACAAACTAAACATCCATGTCCTGAGTGGGATTCGAACCCACAATCTCAGTTTCCAAGCGAGCAAATACAGTACATGCCTTAGACCGCTAGGCTACCGTGACCGGCACTGGAATATATTAGTACTGCCATTTCTGTATTTCCTCATTTTCAAAAGCGTTAATGCTGTTAATTATAAATTTGCTGAAAAATTAAACACTCCCTTGCCAAATACTGATTTTTGGATATCCGCGATTTTCCGTTTCCTGTTTTGAAACTAAGATATTTTGTTCATGTATTCGCAGCTTCTAATTTGTTTATAGAAGAAAAATTATGTATGTTTCACACCAAGAATTTTCTAGGAAATACCTCTTTTACAAATGAATGGCATCACCTCTCACTTCCCGATGAAGGCATAGATATCCACCAATTGTCAAGAAAAGTAATGAAAGCATAAGAAATTACTTCTGGGCCCTGTACTTCATTATCATTTATAGGAAAAATGGTATCCGTTCAGTCAGATGTAACTTCCCTGTTTCATTCTTTATTATATTCCAGGTTGTTTTTAGCTGATTGTCCGATTTTGTTATAAGCGTACAGCAATGCTGCGTTGTAGCCTCTTTTACAACCGTGCTCAGCAATGCAGCAGCTGATTAAGACGAAGTGATAGCAAAACATTGACCCATGCACTGACTGTAGAGTCTATTCCCAACCCCACGACATTTCCAAGAAGTTTGCATGCTTCAGCATTTAAAGTTAAGGTAGGCGAGTAGCAGCGTGTCATATATAGCGAGTTCAGCGAAATGTGTTCATGTGCGCATCTCCCCTGCGTCTCAAACCCCTACTGTTCCACGCATTGACCTATGTACTTAAGCCGAACCACGTACGTGTAACTGCAACTTCAGCACGTCCATANTTATACACAGTTTTCTGTCTAATCATTCTGGTTACGAAACAAGTAACCATAGAAGTAGTTACTATAGGATTCTGACGATGGTGTGTAACACACAGAGATATTGGGTTTTCGGACTTTATCCATCGTCCTGGTTTTTAAGATAACTAATAAAAACACGACGTTTCGGAAACTGGATCTGTTTCCGTCCTCAGGTGATCCAGTTTCCGAAACGTCGTGTTTTTATTAGTTATCTTAAAAACCAGGACGATGGATAAAGTCCGAAAACCCAATATCTCTGTGTGTTACACACCATCGTCAGAATCCTATAGTAACTACTTCTATGGTTACTTGTTTCGTAACCAGAATGATTAGACAGAAAACTGTGTATAATCACTATGCATGCAGGAAATTCCGCCTAAGCTACACATTTCGGCCATAAATATTAGTTAAATATCAAGCTGTAACAGTGCCCCCTCGAAAGAGTCTGTGGCTGATTGTAGTATGTGGATAGATATTCATGAGACCAGAAATAATGGTAGACATGCTCACCAGTAATGTAGTTCGGGTCATTAACCAGTTCTCTTCTCAGTGCTTGTTCATTCTGAGACCTACAGCAAGCAATAGCTCTTATAGGCATAATATCGATACAGATGAGTAAAAATCAATGTTTTGTAGTGCTATTTTACTTGCTTCTGCTTAAAATTTAATGATTTTTTAATTATCCTACAGATATTTGGCTCGGTTTGTTCTAGAACTCTTAATTATGTTGATATTTTAACGTGAAAGGTATGAGCGTCTCAGCCATTGGATTTTTTAATTTTTTTTTTCGAAATAAAATAGTCAATTAAAGCAAGAGACAGACAAACTCTCGCGTTGCAGTTTTAGTTTCCATAGCGTACAGAGGCCCCTTACAAGCTTCCGGTCGGTCGTCGGATGTTCAGTGCGGGATATGGAGAACATAACTGTGCTGGGACATGTGTTATAGTTTCGTTTACTTTGGCCACCCTTCCGCCAATCTGTCAATTGTTAATCCAGTACCAAGAATATCGGCATCGTTAATAAATCCACCAATGAAACACAAAATTGCTGCACAAATTTCTAATTCCTTAATTTCCGCTGTCAATATATGATGCTGACTTACGACTTTGAGATCAATATTGCTGAATATTTTTATGATTTTACTTTACAATACATTTTACTTAGCAGTCTGCCAAATTAAATTTATATGAAGTCCCTTTTTCGGGGGTGGGGGGTAAAGCTGTCGGAGTGTGGAACTGACTACTCACTTCCGTATAATACCGAGTTTAAAATGTGTGAAGCTACTAGTCCTCAAACCCCTAACAGGTCTAAATAGGTTCATATTTTGGTTCCTTCTTTGGACTGAAGAACTGGGCTCTGCAAGTCCATTGCTATGTTCGATCGTTCTAAAGTGCAGTTGAGTAGTGCTTAATTAAGCACAGGGATAGACTTTCCTGTGTATATTCACTGGGCTTGCATCATATTGTGTTGATACCATCTGCAAGCCTCAGATGGGCGACCCACCAAATAAATAAGACACACGAGACACGAAACGTGATATATGGGATATGGGGTTAGCGTCTTGTCACGCTGGCGGATTTCTCTCTTGTAGGGCTCATCTACAGATGATATCTGTTTTAGATATCCCTATTGAGGAGTAAACAGTGCATGTCTCGGGAGACAAATGTAAGATACCGGGAAGACCGTACCGTAACTCAGGTGATCAGTCGCTGGCTTCCCACCGCGGCGGCCGGTGTTCGAGCCCAGGTCAAGTCGTGGGATTTTGTGATGGACAAAGTGGCAATGAGGAAGGTTTTCTCCAAGTACTTCGGTTTCCCCTGCCAATCTTCAATCGATCATTTGCTCCACAATCACCATCTATCGCCTGGAGCTGGTAAAATAGGCCAATAGTGGCCGCACCAAGTGGACTCACGTCAGACCCATCCCACTAAGAATAATAATAATAATATTATAACGAGATATTTGGAGCGTTATTTTGTTAAATTTAGCAAAGAGAAGTCAGTTGCTTCAGCGATATATTGATTGACAGATATGTATATTGAAATGAGAGATGTGAGCGAAAATGTTGATAAATGACATGCAATCGAAAATGAGACATTTGTGGAATAAAAAGTAAAATATTCTGTTTGCAACAAGGCAGTCATAATTCAAAATAGTTAGAGCAGGAGTAAAAATAATATGATGAGGAATGATAGAGTTGTTAACTGCAAAAATGATATTAACAACAAATTCAGGAGTGTTATTAAAATCACAATGCCCATTTTCCCAAAGCCGCAAAAACTCGACCAGTCGATAAATAGTGCTCTAAAGCATTTTCAATTATATCGTACCTTGCAGGTGAGGAAACTCATGATCACATGTGATGTATTGTAAGGTTCTTTCCGCATATATTGTGTGCCTTATTTCGTTGAATACCAGCCTTGCAGCATGTTGAATGCTCGAAAAATTGAAGCATTTGTTGTTGAAAATTTCTAGTTGCTTACAGGCGTGTCTACTCTCGTAGCGACTGTTTGAAAGACGTTTATTTTCCTTCCTTAAAACCTTCTAAATATGAGTGTTTCGTGACATAGTATCTTTCGAGAATATGTTTTTTTCTACACTAAAGTATATTTTTTCAGAAGTCAAGTTAAACGCCTGTTATATTTATTTTATTACGTAATATTCGTCATTGGTAAAAAATATTTCTGTTATACACAATGTTATAATTTTAGTGAATTATTCTTAGTCACATGAACACCTATGTTTATTTACTGGAATATAACGTTTAAACAAATATGTAAATGCAATTGGGTGCCCTCTTATCGGTATGTGCGTACCAATTTGTTAGATTTACTCGTACTTGTTAACCCTCCGGAAAGTCCTGTTTATTATCTATCCTCACGCGCCTGTGGGAACAGTCGTGCTCGCGCATGCGTTCTCCTACACGTAGTTGTTTGAAGCATTCTCTGATGCATATGTTGACGTGGCTTGGCTTTCAGGCATCTGTCGCTTTATTGAGGTGTGTGGCCGAAATTAATTTATTTTGAAGAAGTAACAAAAAATGCTTTATGATGATGTGCATAAGCCTCTGCATCGTTGCAAATGTTCTACGAAATATAGGCCTACTTTTATGTGCATCCTGTAGTTCTGAGAACGAGTCCTTCCATGAGATATAAATGCATTTCCATTCCGTTTATTAAGTCGTCTTGAAATCAAGCGACTTCTGGAATACAATTACAATAAAGAAACATCTATGGTATTGTGGTATATTTCCTCAGAGATACCGCCTTGTAAAGCCTTGGATATAAACTTTCATAAGTGCTGAAATTTTAAAAACTTCTCTCTCCTGTGTTATATAAATTATAACCGTCCATCTAAAGCCCCATTTGGTTAAGTAAAACTCGCGTTACTTTATAAATCCGTGTTAAATAAACTGAGGTCGCGCCATAGCTCAAGCGGTTAGTCGCTGGCTTCCCACCGAGGTGGCTCGGGTTCAATCCCGGGTCTGGTCAAGTGGGATTTGTGGTGGACAAAATGACGCTGGGGCGGGTTTTCTCCGAGTACTTCGGTTTCCTCTGCCAATCTTCATTCCACCAAATTCTCCATTATCATAATCACCCGGGGCAGGCTACAATAGGCCAATCAGTGGCCGCCGTGCCGAGTGGACCCAGTTGGACTCCAACTCCCACTAAGCGAATTAAAAAAAATAAATAAACTGAAGTGTGACTAATAAATTTGGAAACATGTGGCAGGTAAAGCAATATTCTCCGAAGCGGTTATTTTAGCTACATGCAATATCTTGCACTTGTCCATATTTTTACGCATCCATCCCAGGAAACGTCCGTTGCATGAGCATTATTATTATTATTATTATTATTATTATTATTATTATTATTATTATTGTTAAAAGAGGCGTCGAATTGAACAAAATCAGAACAATGTTAGATTTTCATGCGTAGTTTCAAATATATAGGCAGAAAACCGCTCTGGTAATTAAATAAGTTATTTTTTTTTCGTAAATACACATAAATTTCATTATTTTCGCTTCTACTTATTACATTAGAAAACAGAGGTTACTTTCACTTAGACTTTAATGGTCCGAATCCAATAGAACCTGACGCAGTATTGTTCATGAGACGTCTGTTCACAGTTGCGGAATATCTCAGGAGTAAGACAATTTTACGTGCAATAGGAATAATTTTGAAGGGCGGAAAATGTTGATTGCTTGACTGTAATGCTTTTAATATATTTAATATGCTTTGTAAACATAACTGTGTTTTTCTCTTGTTAATGGTACATAGTTAATTATGTGAGATACAGTGAAACGCAACAGATTATTGTAACATTTACTTATGTATGATTTAGCAATATAAGGTAAAACACAAGGCAATAACAGGGGAAACCTGAAGAACATATTAGATGTATTGCATATTGTTAGTGAAGTTGCGTCCAATGAATTCGCGTTGTCAATTTCTCTTCATCCGAGGAAATGGAAACAATGGATAACACTTGATAAGTTTCATGCCTTTTAATGTTCCTTTGTCGAATAATGATAAGGCAACAATATCAGTTTTCTTTGTCTGTGGTCTCGTGGTTTAGAGGACAAGGAAAATAAAAATAACTTTTAAGCACTTTGTAAAGTTGTAGTTATAATAAATATATCATATTCCTTCCATTTTTTGTACTGCGAAATAAAAGTGCAAAGCGAGTGTTAACGTGCCTATGTCTGCCAGTTGAGCAGGGGCTCTTGCTGTAAAGTATACACTATGTAATTACTGTAGCACGAATGTAAAACCATATCGAAGTTCTTTTCTTGCTTCAAAGTATGGTAAGCTGAAAATATACTAAAGATCAGAATGTGTATCACCAGGCCTGCACAAATTCCGTCACCGGTCAGCCATGACTTCTAAAATGTTAATGATGACGCGTATTAATTTTCTTCCTTTATTAGTTTATGGCCCACCAAAAATAGAGACGAAAATGATTTCGTTCTCCCTTTTCCTTATGCCTTTTTTATAGTCATTTCCTACTTTCCTTTCTTCCTTTGCTTCCTCACACCCTTTATTTTTTCATCTTGTCATTATTCTTCTCCTTCTTCCTTTCTACCTCTTCATCGCGCTATAACAATTTCCTTATCCTTATTCTTTCTCCATTCCTTTTTTTGTCCATCCATTCGACATTGTTGTCTTGTATCCCAACAAAGAGAGAAGTTATTTTACGCTTTCACCGTACACCAGCAGAGCAGCCTTTGGTGTGTCCCCAGGTTTGGCAATCACGGGCTGTTTTTTGTTTCCAGATTTTTAGATGTCCTTTTGTTAAAAAATGACCAAATATTTATTTGGCTGCTGGCCTTTTGAACATGGCTCCTAAATGTGTAGGTAATATGTGTAGGCCTAATATCACTCACATATTAGCATGTACGTCCTATTCTGGCCTTGTGTTTCTGAGTGAGTGTTTGTGTGTGTGTGTGTGTTTATGTGGAGATACAAATACGTTTTCCATGTTCAGCGAGAGCTAGACTTAGCTCGTTACATTGGTCATGTAAGACATATCTAACGAATGGTCACTGATATATATTAAATAGGCCTCAGTTCATTTAGTTTTGGTTACTTTGAAAGTTATCAGAAACATTCATATTATTAACTCCTCAAGTGAGAGAGATCCTCGTCTTTTTATGATCGTTGCTGGATTTCTTTTTTCGTCTTCTTATATAAACGGGAACTGGCAACGCAAATACTGGACTATGTTGGTTAGCTATTGTAATTTATTTGGAACTTGGTTACATTTCATTGTAACAAAATTAAGGACTTGTCAATTTAAATTAGAAGTTATACCGTAATATAAATGTTACCAGTGTGAGATTAGCTGCCACTTATATATGTTTTACTCTGTCAACTACAGGAAATTTGTTATGTTGCTTATGTAGGGTAAGGTTCATAAAGTGAAAACTGCACTAACCCAAGTAACAGACTCAGTCTCCAGAATATCAAATAATTAGCAGTAGAAGAAAATTTTGCAGAGCAAACCAAACATCTTCAATTGATGCTAGTCGCCCAAATATTTCTCTTAACATCATATTATTGCAGTGAATACGATGCTTTTATTAGCTCGAACGTCAGTTACTCCTAACTTGTTTGTGATATATTCTTTGTTGCATGCTGGCCTAAATTGGAGCCAACGTCTGATGAAACCGTTTTTAACATATCAAGTTATAATAATTCAATTAAATGAAATTATTTATTATTTATTTGCCGAGTCAACAGCTACAAGTCCAATTACAGACACAGTACAATGTAGATACAGGAAATATAATAATAATAATAATAATTCAATTTAATTCAATAATAATAATAATAATTCAATTCTTTATTATTTATGTGCCGATTCAACAGCCACAAGGCCAAGTACAGACACAGCACAGTGTAGATAAAAGTAAGTAAGTATATTATGGACAATCACAGTATTAATTCAAAGCAAAATTACAGGCAAGCACTGGAGGCAAAACAAATTAATGCAGAGAAGTAAACAAAAACAAAAAACAAAAAAACAAAAGAAAGTAATAATAATAATTTCGTTAACACAAATCTAATTTGTTACTGAGAATTGATAAATATAAAGCATAAATATTTGGAAAGAATAATTCAATTAAATTCAGTTCTTGTTTATGTACGTGCAATAATAATAACAGACAATACTCAGAATCGCTTTACTATAGAGTGAGAATGGAGGATGGCCTATATAACATGAATATTTCACGTTCTGTTACTTTTGTCCTCATATACTACTGTTCATCTACACATTCCAAAAGTAAACTTGATGATGTCGACTTATAATCTCTTAATTTTGGATTAATCAGTGTACTTTAGAACTACATGAAACATACCTTTGTATATACGTTTAGTATGCTGTAAATAAATGTTCCTACAATACCGCCTTTATACGTGTATGTCCAGCAATGATTACGAAAGCAATATATATATATATTTATTTATATGCAATTGATCCCTACCCCCACTCCCAGATATATGGTGAATTACAGTTCTTGGCCATGATATGCATGCAATGGCCATCTTGTAGTGCACTCAATTTCACATGTCACTTCACTACATGTTTCGGCAACATTGTGCCATCTTCAGGTGCTTTATTTACGCTAAGCTATTGCATTGCTTGCCATCATGTGTCTTTCATAAAATTATTAAAATGTACCTTCTTCATCAACTATAATAAAATTTGTATACACTAAAACTTGTAAAAATTATTCATCTTATGCGTCTTAATTCAAACTCGCGTATTGTATGGTTCTTCCACTATGGGAGTCGTTTTTCCTATATTTTTTGTGTACTGTATCTTGTGATGTGTCCTTCCTTTTTGGATGCGATCGAAGATATAGTACACAAAAATATAGGAAAAACGACTCCCATAGTGGAAGAACCATACAATACGCGAGTTTGAATTAAGACGCATAAGATGAATAATTTTTACAAGTTTTAGTGTATACAAATTTTATTATAGTTGATGAAGAAGGTACATTTTAATAATTTTATGAAAGACACATGATGGCAAGCAATGCAGTAGCTTAGTGTAAATAAAGCACCTGAAGATGGCACAATGTTGTCGAAACATGTAGTGAAGTGACATGTTAAATTGAGTGCACTACAAGACGGCCATTACATACGTATCATGGATGAGAATCAGTGCAACAGGACGCTAAAATACAACATTACAGTTCTTAGGACTTAACGAATCTAACTGCAAAAGTCCGAAATAAAATGTTGACATTGAAGTTTGTTAAAATGTAATTAAATGACACCAATAGAGTCTTTCGCGTCTACGTGAAGAAAAAGTAAAGTAAAGCTATCCCTGTACCAGGCCGTGAAGACCCATAGGGTTGTGAGACGTTGAGGGTCCCACATTATCTAAGCAATCGGCTCAAAGATGGCGGTAAGGTTGTCAGCCTTAAGCGCCGGCCGCGCTTTACTCCCCAGGAAAATTATTTTAATTCATTCCTGGTACTCATTTCTGTTAGAGGCTTAGTGAACCCCATGGCCATAGTGCGGCTGGAAGGATTGGGTCAGTTGTAAAAATCCAATGACCTCATCGGGACTTGAACCCGCGACCTTCCGGCTTGTAGCATTGCCCCTCCTCCAACTACACTACCTCTTGCCACGACATTTTAAATAGAGCATTCGTATTTTATAACCTGGTTTAAATTTTTAGTATAACTTCACTTTTGATTAAAAGGCAAGAGGAACTTTCTAACAGTTTGTGGGTGGAATGCAGTGTACGGACCAAACCACATGCTTTGTCTCTTAAATTTTCTATTATCGCAGCGGAATACAGCAGCAGCCTGGAGGGATGTTAACCCTACCACCCACGGGGTTTCTTTGCCTATCCTTCCTGTAGGTCCACATATCTGACACTTCGTTCTGAAATTCTACAAAAGAACCGCCACAGTGAAATTAACAGCATATGAAGAACGAACAGTTTCATTTGTATTGCTGCTTCTCGAGCCTCGATTTACGTGTGATGTCGCTTTGAGATGTCAGTCTGCTTGTACGGGCATGTTGTACCCGCTAGCGAAGATAATCCCATGGTCATCACTAACACATTCGTGTGAAGAGAATGGCTAGGTGGCTCATGGTGTAAGAGTATAAGGAACTATGCTGAAATGGAAACTGTGTAACAACTAGACAAAGATATGGAAGGAGGTAATCCATGGGACTCATTCCTTGGTCTCAGTACAGGAAGAACTGCCGTATTACGGAGTCCTCCATATAAAAGTAAAATTTTTAGAGTAAATCATGAATTCAGAAACTCAAAAATATTAAACAAAAGTGATCTCACGTTACTGAGCAAAATTCTCTCCAAGACAGAGTCCATCGACTGCAGGATCTCTGGATGTCTATGAAATAGTTCTGGTCAGGTTGCTCTTCAACGGACATGTTTAATTTTCTTTGTGAGTAAGCAAATTTCCCGTAACAAGTTATTCAGATTTGCAATATTGCAATATATGCTCAAATTATATTTGCATTGATGTAAGGAAAGTAATTAGTACTTCTAATTATGAACTAAATATTAAATTAAACTGTTATAGATAGATAGATAGATAGGTAGATAGATAGATAGATAGAAAACAGACAGAGATAGAGAGACAGACAGAAAGATAGATAGACAGAATTGAAATTTCTCTATTTTTAATTCTTAGATTCATTCAAATACAAGTAACCTTGCACAAAATTTTGCTACCTAAAAATATTATTCTTTGAAAGAGAAGACATTTTCAATTCAGAATAAGAATTACGTATGTAACGTATTCCTCTTGGCATTCATTCATTCTTCCTAAAACAGGAAAATTTCTCCCATATCCAAATAATGAAAAAAATGGAAGTTAATTTGATGCGGAAGTAGATAGATGTTAATATTTTACAAATGGTACAAAAATTAATTCCTTACCAGTTTCAGTATCGAGTGAATATTGGAATAAGGCGTGACCCAGATAAATTGGGGCTGTACCTGTTTGATAATTTGCAAATAAATACTAACAAAATCTGCTTATTTGTAAGAAATATTTTGCTATACAGAGCAAAACATGTTAAGAGAAGCGATATGGCTCTACAAGATCTGCCAGAAGTACGTAGATAACATGATTAAGACTGCCCTCAGTTATTGTGGGCCGATGAAAGAAAAATGCCATGAATTATACCAAGTCAGTTTCCTCCAGCATCCAACAGAACTCTTCAATAACGTTCTGTGGACTCAGTACCTGAACAAGGAAATCATATAAATATGCAAAAGATCCTTTTATCTCGTCACAATTGATTTTTATTAACTCGCTTGAAAAGAAATTTAACTGAAATAGCCATAAAAAGAATAAGATTTGCTTATTATTTGTGCAAACCTGTTAATACTCTTCTTGCAAAATGAAATGGGTGTTAAAAATACAAGAATATATATTTAAATTTTCATGTATATCCAAAGCATTTGCCTCATACGTACAAATCTTTTAAAAACTGACAGAGTTCAACAACAAGTTTTCGGAATTAATACAGAATCTTTAGTTTTCAGCCAAGGAAATATTAAAAAGAAGAAAAAAAATAACTTTCGCCTATTATATCTTCTCGTTTATGAATTTATCAACATAATGATTTACCAAGAACATTACGTGTTCAAAATGCGTAGTTACACAACCAGTGACTAGACTTTGAAACATTATTTCAGATCTAATCATTCAATGAACATATAAAATATTATATATCACATTTGGTTGAAATGAAAAATGCACACACATATACATATTTTTAAAGAGAAGAACTATCATGTCAATATGTATCCAATAACAGGAACATTATTATGATATAACAATGAAACAAAGGATTTTTCTTGCTAGCTGTGTAGGAGATCGACCAATGTATTTAAATCCTGATTCAATTTATTATGTCTATAGAACTGGATAAAAGGAATTAAGTAAAATTTAATATTAAATTCAAGTTAGTGAAACATATGTGTCTAGTCTCCAGCAGCACGTTATCGAGAAAACAAACAAAAGTACAGCACACACTCCTTGAATTAAACATTAAAAAAATATATTTATGAAAATACTTCGGAAAATTATGTCACAGTGTATGCATAAATGCAATAGAACACAAGAGAAATCAGAAAGAAACATGAGAAAATATATCTATATACTTTGTGATTCACTGTTCCTCCTCACCCATCGTTCTGTTCGTCGAGTTTTTAATCGAAATACAGCCATTAACTTGCACAAATATGACACACCTTCAGTTAGTGCTCAGAAAATAGGAAATTTCTTAAAGTCAGTGAATCTCTGAAGAATTATTTTGAATTTTGTTGTTCTAAATAGGAGTAGAAATTAATAAAAACAAAAATTTTGTTCACGGTTTCCTTACAGAAAAATTACATATATTTATTTGCGGCATAACTATACGTTTTCTGAACAGTATGTAACATATTTGGAGAACAGTCACAAATAATATACGGACTTCTTTTCGTGAGTATGTTTTATAGAAGTGATTAAAATTGCTAACGGTGTGACATATACACTGATAAGTACAAATGGATAAATAATTTTATTCAATTCATTCATACATCTTAAAAGAGACAAATTATCACCACACATAAAAGAGCAATTTGACATAGCGTTCATAAATATATAAGCCACAAAAATAAATTCATAAACGGCAAAACAGAGAAAGTGCATATTATTTTACCCTCAGTGGGCTCTTTTTGCACAAAGTTAAGTGATTTGATTCGTGTCTATTAAAAAGTGTACACAAGAGTAAAATGCATCGAGTTAATTGGTGAAAAGTGCAAGTATAGAAGATCGAGTATTTTCGAAAGAAGAAACTGTTGGTGTTCTCAAAATTACCTACGAGTGCAGGAGTAACCCATAACTAGCATGTCATATCCGAAATTCTCACGGCGGCGAATAACAAGACGTCGGTGTTCGGGGAAAAGACACCGTGCATTTTGACTATTAATTGCATTCAAACATGCCGACCTACACAGCGAGGATAGCACGCACATAAGTTTACTGTAACGTGTCTAAAATATAACAGAGCATAGTGGCACTGGTTGCTGTCGAAGCATTCTCACAATATCACAAATATGATGATAAGTGGCGTAAATACTGCAATATTTAAAAAAGAGCACAATTCTCAACACTCTTACGTGTACTTCTGCCATTTATGCACGTTGTCAAAAGTTACGACGCGGAAAATATGAAGTAATATCCACTTTGAACATACATGAGTTACCCCAGACTGATTAAGAAATAAAGGAATTATATAACAATTTCTTACATTCATAATATGTCCTTCTCTCTGACGTAGATTTTGGTGTTCACGATAAGAGTTAACATTCCCGACCCATGACAACAGTTGGACGTATCAAGCAAGCTAAATGCATGTTACATTTACTAGTCTATAGTATTCGTAACCACAATGTCAACTACATTCTAAAGGGTTCTGACAATGGTGTATAACACTCAGAAGTATTGGAGTTTTGCACTCTATCCATAGTCCGGTATTTTGAAAACTAGAGAACACAACGTTTCGGAAAGTGGGTCTGTTTCCATCCTCAGGTGAATGGGAGACACTGCTCTAGTGATTGAAGTTAACTCTTTCTAAGGGGCCCAACACAGTAGGTGTCTTCCTCTCACCTGAAGACGGAAACAGATCTAGTTTCCGAAACGTTGCGTTCTCTAATTTTTAAAATAGCTGACGACGAGAGTCCAAAAACCCAGTAATTTTGAGCTTAACGTTAATGTATTGTAAACCTCCACAAGTGTTTACTGTAGCTGATTTCTTATACGAATATTATATTTGACATTTTCCATTGTTTTAGGCAGGCTCTACAGTCTATTATACATGACTTTGTTGTTTCTGCTGACGTCAGGTAATTGCTTATCACTGGTAGATTTACGTATTACTTTTTATTTACAAGGTAATAAAGACTTTTATAGAATCACACCACTTTGGTAATGCCTGTGTTTGGTCATAATGAGCTTCCAGAACTCAACTTTTGAATATGTGTGGAAGAGACCACATCAATGTGTATAAAGAGATTACATAACATTTGGCAAGTATTTTTTTCTTCCTTCGACTTCGTGTTATCCTTTCTTTCAAAAAAAGATTATTTATGCCCTCTGTATGCATGTAAGCACGCGTTGAACACCACAGTATATGATGTATGTTATCAATATCTTCACAGCCGGTGAGTTACACAGCCTATTTTTACATTTAACGCAGAAAAAATTTCTGCTATAACATTATGACCATCTACATGGAAATAATCCTATTGTTCTTCTTCTGATTTCAATACTACGTAGATAATCTACAAATATAAATTATCAAAAGGATTAATATGTTTTTGTTAATTAATTCAGTTCTGTGTAAGGTTTGAGGCCTTCACGGCGGTGACTATGAAGAAANTCTCACGGTCTCTTCGCTTGCAGATTTCTTATATTTTTTCTTCTACCCTGAAGATGGAGGCGATACGTTCCTCCGTAACGTCGGTTAACACCACATATACACGGTGCCAAATCCCAGAAGACTGCTTTCTTTAAAATTCAGTTCTACCTATATATAAGGCTTGTAGATCGTATCGGAATTAATCTATAGTAGTTCATACAACATTAATAATTTGACGGCTGAAAATCAGCCCAAATAATAGACATAGATGTTACTATAATATTATAATGGATTTTAAAGAACTGGGTTGATAGAGCGAAGCGTGTATTCTGCATTAGTATATTGACCAGTGGCAAGGTTTTTGAATAATATGATCTTCGGGCCTCATCAAAACTAAGAACTTCTTGAGGGTCTGAGCCATTATTACGTTCTCAGGCAAGACTGAGTCATAGTTTATTTAGTTTTGTGTACTATTATTTACAGTGGAATAAAGTTAATTTGCGAAATATATGAGAATTAAGTAACAGGTAAATATTTGTAATAAGAGCAATTAAGGAAACAGGGAATGAAAATAATACAGAATCAGCACCTTCGTGACGTAGGCCTGTAATATTACCCTTCTATTACTGGACTAGTGAAATGAACGAGTACTCTAATGAACTTTCGTGGAGAGAAGTGAGGTAAATACAGATAAGTTGTATGATAATATTATGTTGATTTAGGGGGTTGTTTCGTGACTTATAAACGGGTTCTGGATTGGACGATTGATTTATTGTAACCTTATATATTCAGCACGGGTTACAGGTAATACAGCGCTGTTGCTGACCCACACACCTTACAGTTCACAGTTATACATGCACTAGAGTTCCCAGTCTTCACTAGTTGTATCCTGGCAACGGATTTATAACAGTTTCACTCTCACTTCAAATCATTCACGAAATCTTCTTTGCATAATTTAACCCCTTCCTTGCCATTTCTTCTCTGTCACCTTCGACAGCCATTTCAAGCCAATTCTTGACAGCGACTCACTCAAATTAATTCTTCTTCAGTTGAACTCTCTCAGCTTCTGACAAAAACTAAGCCTATACTGCTGAACACTTCTTTATAACCACTTTGCACGGACCAAGCACAAAGAACAGCCTGTATTGTTAAGGAGGCTTGTTTAATGATCCGTTACCTAGCAATGGATGTCCTACTGTGGCGCGCGTTTTCTTCTGCGGAATGCGTTTACCGGGTCATTGCCTAGCAATGGGTATACATGTCACAATATTATATACATTTTAAAACCGGCTACGGCAATTGGACTTATTTCATCCTGTGGTGGGTGATTGTATTAGTGGTTTTAAAATTTCAGGTTAAAAAACAGGGAGTAATCATGTAATAAGCGTAAGTACAAGATATTATGTTGGGCTGGCTGTCAAGTGTCTCCCTCTACTGAAGTATGTTTCTATACTTTAAGCAATCCGTTACAAAAAAATAGAAAACTTTTATATGTTTTCAGTATTCACTGTTTTTGACTAATTTACTAACTATATAGGACCTAATTTTTCCTAAATATCACAAGGTACACTAAGAAATTACTAAGTCAAACGTGCAAGAATGTTGTAATAAATTACGTATGCTAACAATGTATTTATTTATGTATCTTCGATGTTGTACTCCTGCAGGTTTTAATAATAGAACAGGAATTTCTGGCCACAATTTTAGACACATCGGAAATATAAACACTGCACTGCGTATTTTCGCTTACTATATGAACGAACTAACACAGTGTGTGGAAGTTTTATTGTCATTTGGAAAGGAAATACGTCACTTCTTCAGCTTCATTCTACTCCTCACCTACAATATGCCCGGCATAAATATTTTGTCAATACGGGAGTTCACCACTAGGCGCAATTTTACTGCCCTATATGCTGAATGACATTCATCTCAACGTCCACGAGAAGTACACAGCAGAGAGAGGTCATTCTCAGGCGTGTCGCACAAACACCCCTCCCCCCACCCCCAACTAGTCAAAAAGGGATGTCGCCAGGAAACACTCGAGAATATTCTCCCCAAAGCTTTTCAAGCTTCTTCTTCTCCAAGCAGAAGTACAGCACTGACTTGAAAGAAAGAAAGAAAGAAAGAAAGAAAGAAAGAAAGAAAGAAAGAAAGAAAGAAAGTTATACAATACAAAATATTTACCTCTAAACGTATGAGTTCATACTTGGATGACAAACAGTGAAATGGGGGCAAAATATGGCCCTAGAAAAAGAGGGATTTACAGACCCTATCAAGGTCTACACATAACATAAGCAATATACTTCTCTAGGTCTGGTGACATCTATAAAATCAGGTGTCTACATGGCTTTTTCAGTCATTGAAATTTTCAAATTCCCTTATATAATCACTTGTTAAACATGTGATGGCCAAGCAAGTCTACTTATAAACACCAAAATAAAAAATATCGTTAGGATTCTCATATCAGGATGAATGAGATGGGAGGGACGTGTAGCACGTATGAAGAATGTGAGACATGAGTACCTGAATTGAAGACAGCGTAGATGGGGAAAGAATATTATAATGTATCTCAAATAGGATAAGAGGATATGGATTGGATTCATCTGGCTCAGGATAGTGATCAGTAAACACGGTTATGAACTTACGGGTTCCATAAAAGACAAATACTGCTACTACTTCTCAAGTGGAATTTTGTTCCACAAAGCTACTTTTTTAAAAATTCGCCGGTAGAACTAGATAAGAATTAAGACAGGTTCTCTGTATTCTGTAACGACATCTCAGAGAAGTAGGGAGAGTTCCATGGTGAAAGAAATATTGATCTGCTTTTTCGACATCCGAGGTGTAATCCACTTTGAATTTGTGCCCGAAGGGACCACTGTTAATCAGACATTTTACGTGGAGGTGTTGAAAAGCTTCTTGATGTCGCGAAGTGCAAATGAGGGGACTGTGGGTAGATCGCACACGGTTTCTTCATCACGACAACACGCCGGCATAGCCTTCGCTTCGAGTATCGCAGTCTCTAACAGGAAAAGCATCTCTGCCATGGATCATTCGTCGTAATCTCCTGGCTTTACTCCAACAGACTTCTGGCAGCTTTCAAAGAAGCTGAAAAAAAAGTGTTTCTCGGACATTGAGGACATTAAATCATATGTGGGAAAAAAAATTGACAGACATTGCTGTTCAGGATTTTAAAACTGTTAGAACAACGACCGAATATCTAGGAATATTGTAAAGATTTGAAGGAGATTACTTAAACTAATTTAGGCAGTTAATAATTGCAGCTCTTAAAATAAACTTTTCAAAAATTAATCTCGATAATTATTTATATACGAGAACGATATAATTTTGTCTCTATCTCTGATAAATAGCCTCCAATTGCATCCGTTTTATTGGTGGAGATATGGTTGCTGAATGAGACTAGTTTGTAAGAAATTTAATATGTAATAAACTTATACAACTTTTACAGATGAACATTCAATTTTACACTTGTCAAAGTAAGGAGTGAATGCAAGCGGCATCGTGTGTATAAGTTACTGAGGAAGGCTACAGAAATCTCTAGCAATTATCTGTGTTGGTTCTTATTTCTGCTTAGCCTTTTGCTTGGTCATTGTAGCCCATATTGTCTAGGACGTACTGCTTTGTATCATTTCATTTTATTCCTTGCTAATTTTTTATTATTATTTTTATTAAAAAGGTGAACCTATCCCTGTAGCAAACACTAAAGACCGATAGGGTTGTGAGACGTCGAGGCTCCCAAATTTTGTCTAGACAATCGTCTCACAGATAGCTGTAATTTTATCAAACTTACGCGCCGGCAGCCCTTTACCCCCAGGAAGATATTATTGTTTAAGAAGAAATGTATATCTTGTATGATTATGTCTGTTGAATTAAATTTCAGAAAATTTGCCTAGAAATAACTTCAGGCTATACATTTAAGGATACTTGAAATTTGTAATTTATATCTTATACATTATGAATGTAAGAATGACTGATATCAGTAAAGTAATACTAAATTAACAACAAAATGGCTACAGCATTTCGAAACAATGTCTGGAATTCGAATCCTAAGGCAGCTTCTTCTTCATAAAACAAAGGGTAAAAGGCAAAACGAACGACGTGAAATTTGAGAGGAAAAATTTGAATCAATGTAACCGGAGCAGGCAGAGAGCTTAATTCGTGATGTTGATTGTAATGATTAAAATTCCTCTTATACATTTTATACCAAAAGTCTAATTAGAATGATCAGCATTCCGGCTTTGCAACCGGAGGGTTCCGTGTTCAATTCTCGGTCTAGTTACAAGCTGAAATCAGGAATGTCTCAAGTGAGGCCACGTCAGTTTCCTTCCAAATCCCTTCCAATTCTTTGTTCAGTAATCATACCATTAAGAAAAACGAACATAAGATAAAGCTATTCCTGTAACAGGTCATGAAGGCCCATGGGGTTGTGAGCCGTCGAGGTTCCCACATTTTCTCTAGGAGCCCACTCACAGGCGGTAAAGTTGTCAGCCTTACGCACTAGTCACCTTTAGCCCCAAGGCCGATTCCTCGTACTCATTTCTGTTAGAGGCTAAGTTGATCCCAGGGCCGTAGTGCGGATGGAAGGATAAGGTCAATTAAAAAATCTACATCATCGGGACTCGAACCCACGACTTTCAGGCTTGTAGCATAGTGCCTCAACTAACTACACTATCGCGTGCCCAATTATCCAATTATGTGATCCAATACAGTGGCTCTGCTGGCAGTAAACTTAAATTAATTTCGAAATCAAAATTAACTGCAATTACGTTTGTTTAAAAATTAATTTAATTATTCATCGATTTCAGATTAAGCTTACAAACTATACTAATCGAGGAAGAGTGGACAGCTCTAAAAAACTCCGGTAGCACGTATTTTCCAAACGCGTTCTTTTGTATTGAAGCAACTCTTTTCCTTCATTCATTGTTTCAGTTGTTGCTGATGCAAATATTGTAGCGGAAGAGTTAAAACAGAAGGGGGGG
>NW_019732857.1:539376-561565 GCF_002891405.2 Cryptotermes secundus | reverse complement strand
CCTATCACTACAGCTACTGCTCTCTGCATTCCAAGCCATTCAACTGCTCTGAAGATGGAGGCGATACGTTCCTCCGAAACGTCGGCCAAAACGAAGAATACACGGTGCCTAAACCCAGAAGACGACTTTCTTCATAATTATATCAAACATTATTATTTATTGACAGAACATTGTGCAGTAAATCAGTGATCTGCTCTATAAATACCGAATACGTACAATTAGCTAGAGAGTGGAGAACACACCAAGGCCGAGACTAGTTCATTTACGCTGCTCTTACGGCAGAATCTGTTTTTGCAAAAACATTGATACTTATTATAAATATTACATATGTTCTTGGACATTATCCATCTTCTTGTCTTTAGATCTTATTTGCATTGACATTTCCCAGAAACAGAAATTATTTTCCTTGAATCCTTTTAAATATTGCCATATCCAAAAATATTTGAGATGGAACTTATAGAAGCGTGTTCGTGCAGAACAGTGCACAGAGTACCAAGTCAGTCCAGTGTGATTTGAGTTTCGTGTAATGTACACTTTATGTCTGATTGGTGCGAACAGAAATTAAACACGCTCGACAACTTTTCAGGTAAATTTCCATTATCGAACATATTCGAAATTCGCTTCGTCGTGTCATACAATAAACATGCTGAACAGTAGAAATGACCTCCCCATCATACCTTTATATGTGAAATTTGTGCAAAATAGCATTAAGCTCTCTATGTCTGCATACATTTATGTCACATGTAATACTTAACGGACGTGGTTTTGACGAAAAGTTTAATTAATTATCCTCTGTAATTCTGGGTGAAATATCCCTGAACTATCACCAAATTCCTTTCTTGGGTGCTTAGTACTTGTGCTTCATATTCTGGGTGTCTACAATTCAGTTTCGATCGATAGAGCCGTTGTCCTGAAAATGTGCATGGTGTTCTCAGTCTCTCCAGGCAAACGCCGCGATATTAGCTGACTATCCCTTTCTTCTTGCATGTACGTAAATATTTGTACTCTTCAGTTATCAAAAACTAATTTATATCGGCCTTAAGGTGTTCAAGGAAATTTGTGTTTTACGAAATGATGTAAACGACAACATTTTGAGGTACAATTTTTATAATATTTCTTTTCTTATTCAAGTTAAGGAGCAGTTATACAAAGATAAATTTTGTCATTTTGCTTTATAAAAGTCATACAGAACAGTAAGTATGAGGATGTGATCAATAGGATTTGTAGGACACATGAGGCAGGTTAGATGTGCTACAGAATTTGAGCCTCATAAACCGGAACGAAAACACCACATGGAAGACCTAGGGACAAATGAGAGGGCAATAGTAAAATAAATATTCATGGTTCAGGACAGGGACCAGTGCAGGCTTTAGAAAACAGTCTGGAGTACTTTCGGATTTTATTGGAAACAGAGAATTTCTTGTCTATTTATGCAAACATTAACCATCTGAAACACGAACCAGCCCATAGGGTTAATAAATTAACTATATGCATCCTAATACCAATGTTCATGGATATTATGTAAACCTATATTTCATACGTAGTTATGCGAGGGCCAGTGCTACTTTTATAAAAACTTTTCATAATAAAGATTTATCGATACACGATTATGTATTGGCATTACTCTGTGAAATTTCACAACGAATGACATTCATACTTTTCTTTGCAGTGTTTCTGTGCGTTTACGATCCCTTAACATTGGCCAGCCTTTGGCGTACGACGGCAATATATCAAATAAAACGATGGTACAAACTATATTTGTAATACAATATGTAGAAGACAGTATTTTTCTTTAGTTCTGGAAATGAAGTCTTTCAATTCCAGTCTTAAGACACATCAATCACTCAATCGATTGAAGAGCTGCTAGAAACATTTGTAGTCAAAAGAACGATGAAGCAGCTCACTACAACAAGAAGTGCAGGGCGCCAGTCCGCAGCAGAACACCTGTCTGGAGTCTCTCCTTTGGATCTGCAAGCTGCATCGTGTACTCTCACGTTAGCTAAGATGCCGGCAATTTTACGTAGAAAGTCTGCAGCCTTGTGGTGGCACTTCTTCATTCCCACGTCATACACACAGTCTAGAAACGCGTGATTGGCGCTGCAACATAACATCAAGGCATTAGGTGTAACCATCATTTGAAGACACATGGAAGGACCATTTATTCATGCACCATAACAAACACCTGAGATTTCCCAAGTAGTAATATATATTACAAGCACTTTCGAATATTGGCAGATTCTAAACACTGTTGGCCTTCTGCATGCATAGTCTATTCTGAATTCATGAAGGAGACATGAGAACGAACTAACTAATCCTTTGGAACAGAGTCTTTCCTGGGAAGCCTTAATGGCTCAGCTAGTCAAGAAATTTCATGACGAGTACCGCAGACGAAGCATATTACCGATTTATATGGGTCCCGATCCCCACTACGCCTTTTCCAGTCCACACCATCACATTCTGTTCCTTTACGATTCATTTTGTTACTATATTTCGTCTTTCGTTTTATTAATGGCCTCTTCCCTTCAAATTCTCGAACTGAAATATTGTAGGACTACGCATTTCTAATCTTTCATATATATGCTACATGCTCTTATCTACTTCAACCTACTTGAATGTATCTTTTTTTTTCCAATGGTTCTTCCAGCCCATCCAAGGCCGTTTCCTCTTATTCAGTGCCTTTTTCATAGTCGGTTGGGCTCCTTGAACGAGTCATCGCCCACCATACGGCATTATCTTCATTAGATGCATCCTGCTGTGTGTTCCATATATATATATATATAGGAATTAGGTTAACAGTCAGCACAACAAATATACTCGTTTTCAGTGTTTTACAATTCGACTTTTATTCCTCCTACGTGTTTTATACGGCCTTATACGACCGAAACATGTAGCACGAATAAAGATCGAATATTAAAACTGAGTATATTTGTTGTGTTGACGGTTAACATAATTCCTATATATAACAGGACAACATAAACACAGAATAAATGCACGCACAAAACAAATATTCGTTCCTTGAGTGAGATTCGAAACCACGACCCCAGCGTCCGAGCGAGCGAAGACAGTTCATGACTTAGACCGCGCGACCACTGTGATCGGCACTTGATTTTGTCGTCTCAGTAATATTAAGTGAGGAGTATGAATTATGAAACTCCTGATCATGTAGTTTTCTCCAAAATTCTCTTATTTGATCTATCTCTTCGGTTTAAATATTCTCTTCAGCACCCCATTTTGAAACATTCTCAATCTATATTCTTTACTCAGGACAAGCGATTTCGACAGCTGAAGTGATGGGAAATGGTGCGGATAATATAGCAGAATTAGTGCAATTTCAGGAGCATTAAACCAATTTCTCTATCACAAAATAAAAATTCATGCCTTACCCACCTAGTCTTCTATGCAGTGAACGCCTTAGAATATTTCCCGTGAGTCAAGTGGCTGAAGGCGGGAAGCTGCCAGTTGCCGTTGTCTGGGATTGAGGTTTGTTATATGTTGAAAACTTATTCCCTCAACCCTATGTAACTTCATGTCCTGGTGCTCAAACGTAAAGGAAAGTTTACTATTTTATTAAACATCCTCAGAAACCTCAGTGGAATGGGTTTATGTTACAGAACGCGGTTTTCACTAAATAAACCAGACGCTAAATTTGTGTTCCTAATAAGAAATATTCTATAATTTATTTAATATCATTAGTATATTTCTGCAGCATTACATATTGGCAAATAGGAATGCATAGTATGAAATAAATTGAAATGTATTCGGTATGTTATTTGCGGATGCAAATTGATAAATCGAGAGGAATTAATTCTGGACAGCTAATATAAACGTCACTGCTTGAGATACAAAGAGCCAGGAAATATGTGGAATGTGTTAATCCTACTTACTCCCTTCTAGAACCGTTATATAACACTCCAACCTTATTAAATAATTCAGAAATGATGAAAAACACTGTTAGCAGTTAAATAATTATTGTACTTAAGTTATTTAATATTTTTTTAGTATTTTTAGTTTATTCTCGGAAATAATATTAAGTTGATGTAGTATGTAATATAAAATAAATTCATACTTCTATTTAAGTTTTGTGTTTGTAGGATTATTCTATTCAGTCAGAACTTCAGACAGAAATAAAACTCTCCATGCAATCCAACTACATGACGCAAATCTGTGTGTTGTGTGTCTAATAAATGCACAGTCAAAACGTGAGACATTGAGTTTTACACCGCTTGTTTGAGTTCCCAAGCAACTCTGTTTCCTCTCAGTAAGATATCACGTTGTGTATTATTACTGTCAAAATTTTAGGCATTAATTAATGCATCTAGTGGGCCATGTCTTCTTCATGGCTTCCCTTGTGACTCCCTGCCATCAGTGCACTACAACTCTTTGGTGTCAACCTGCCGGCCTTCAATACAGGCTCTGGAAATTATGTATGTGACTACAGCTTTGAAATTCTTACAACATTCTTTACTATGCTTACTTTTATGAAAATAAACTATGAAAGCCAAGCTAAACTCATGTACTAAGACGCAGGTTTTTTTACTGCCTAGACCTGGACTAAATCGCAGGGAATCTATGTAGGATCTTTGGTGGACAAGTTGGTCCTAAAGTACATTTTACTTCGAGCATTTCCGGTTTCCTCTGGCAGCCCTCTCTATTCTATCTCTGCGGTACTCATGTCCCAGATCACTCAGAAAGTACTATACTCTCGGTCCTTAGATGGGGCATCAATTCTTATTTGGCGTATGGTTAGACTCTCAGTAAACGTGTTAATTTATTTTTTAATTTCTTTAACTTTAACTACATTACTGTAAAGTAATGACATTTACCATTCTGTGAGCCACAATTACAACAAATATCATACTCGTTCCTTTCAACTGCAAGTAGACCAGTGAAAACAATGTCAAAGACATTCCTTTCAACAGAATTACACCACGGTTCTCACAGTTACTTCTTTAAACTCTATTATGTATTGTCATCTGCACTTATTTCAGCTGCAAATATAACCTATCATGGCCACTTTCATTAGCGTATAGTATCAGAAAAGTGTCATCACCGTTTCATTCAGCTGTAAACGTAAGTATAGAACAACTGCCATTTGAACTTTTTCAACTGCAAGTATGAAATATGTTCCATCATGAGTGCTTTGAGTAGAATTTCTAGTTCGAAGTACAGTTTCGCTCGACAGTCGTGAAATATATATATATATGTTTCAATCTGATATTGATCTATGCTGTGCAGTAGACTTCCTGCTGCCATTACGCTTCTTGGCTGTGTTCCCCTCACAGTTTCAAAAAAATCTGAAAATAAAATCACTTTCTGATCCATGTGTTGTTTATTAAAGGAAAAAGAACTTAGAAGTCGGCCGGGAAGTGGAAGGAGCGAAAGGCTTCCTCTGGAAGAACAGCGCTGCTGCTATACCTTTCTTCGAAACAGCTAGGAAATGAGAAAGAGTAGGAGGAAGTCAGACACCCCACATGCTTCATTAAAAGCCATACACAGAAGGAGGATGCACTTAATTACCTTACCCTCCACTTTCTTGTCATCGTGTATAACATTTAATAGTGAAACAACATTAACAATTCATGTATGAGAAAGGTACCCCTTATGATTAACAGGGCAGACAGAATGAAACTGCTCTCAACTCTTGCTTTTTCCAAGTCGTCCTCTTCTACAAAGAATTATATTTCCAACTTTTAAACATTGGAGACTCGTAATAGTTTTCTCTTTGTTGTAGTTGTAATAGATATGCGTGTCGTCATCTTTACATGGCATAAGCAATATATTTAAGTGTTCCTCTCGCGTCGGTTCTGCACCTCTGTTTCGTATACCCTGTCCCAGTCATAGACAGGCTGAGAAATGTACTGCATTTCAGTAGTCAGAATGTAAGGGGAAAGTAGAAGATATCCAAATTGAAATATTAAGAATATTTTCATCCAGGAGTTGTAAAATATCAGAAGGAGTAAATAAAGTACAGAACGAAGGATTTACAGCCTATTGGACACTTTTACAACTCGTGACAACACTTCACAAATTACTATCACACAAAGACTAGTGTTCTCAGTATTCACTGCTCTGCTCGGCTCGGTAACGTCTTCCAACAGTGGACGTTCCTCTGTTCTCGGGCTCACACCCTCGCAGGGCGGCCGCCATCTCAGGACTCATCAATACTGACAGCTTGCACTCGTTATATTGCCTCGGCACGTTCTGCATTGAGAACACAACTTGCATTGTGTTACACAGTCGTTAAAAGTTTCTGGTTCTTCAGTTCTTACTTTGAGCAAATATGCCACAGTATGTTACAAATTTCATTATTTTTATTAAAATTACAAAAATTCATTCTAAATTAGGTACTCCAAATTCAATGTATAATTCAGATCTCTGTGATACTCTTCTTGAAATGTCTGGAAAGTTTAAGTCTGATCATATCTCTTAATATACTCGCAAGAGAATGTTTTAGGCTGACATGTGTATCGCAAGGACAGCATATTGGGAATCTAGCATATGAAGAAAAAAATAGTTATCATTATTAATTACATATTCTAGGTTATTTTTTTAGATTATCTGAGGTGTTTATGTGGCAGTAATAGCTGGGTGTATATTGACAAAATTATTCTAGATAATCAGTAAAACGTTCGTTGTGTTAATGCAAATACTTCGTAGCCTAACAGAATGCCAGGTGACCACTTTCAGGTTTCTGTGACGATATGCTTGTTTTATACAATGATCTAATCTACAGTTTACTGTCCTAGAGATATTATAACTCACATGCTTTGGAAATTAAACAGAGTACGAAGCACGCTGGGTGTATTTGCTGATGCTACGATATTCATTATGAAGTACGCAGTATCTGTAAGCCATCAATTTCAATTCAATTCAAATTCCCTTCTGTGTTTTGTTGTCGTGAATTAACAGTTGCGTGACGTACTGAGGGATTTATCAGTTCGAGTAGGAGGGGGTGGAGAGGGAGGAGGGGAAGGAGGGATAGACACAAAGCAAAAGAGTGATGCAGGGTCCCCCTTTTCTTATGATCTCGCTCAAAAATATTGGAGAATTTATAATAGTTTGGATATAGACTTAACTAACTGTGTTGAGAAATAAAGCCCTGTTACGGAAAAAGTGTAACGGAGCAATATTAGAGGTAATATTAATAATACAATTACTTATTATTGCGCTCGGTAGCCAGCACAGTAGAGGGCTCTTGCGAACGCGGTAACTACCTCCGGTTCCACTAAGGCACAACGTGTATTAACTATAAGAACTGTTATTAATTTTTACGGCACTCCGCATCCATGTAGCTAAATAGTTTGTTATTTATGTGCGTAAGGGTAATGCTGCTGAAAATAGTTATTACTTGAGATATGGCGCTGTGTAGTCTGGTTATACCGACGATTCGTATCAAGGTTGTGGAGCTAAATAATTACATCCCTCTAATGACGAGGTTAAATTGGTGGAGCTATATCTCCACTATCCCTTAGGTCTTCGTGGTGTAGTACTCAATTAGTTAAACCCAGGGATAACTTTGCCTTTAACCCTACCTTCAGTTAAAATATTCACAGTCCTACGGGGCCATAATCCTTCATTGTGATGTACAATAAAAAGAAATAACAGGAGTATTTATATTACTGAGTACATGGACAAGAAACATTCCAAATGTTTAGATAGTGCACATGTGGAAGCTTCCGAAACATTTCAATAATTTTAATAAGTTAGCTTGTCGGCCGCGCCATAGCTCAAGCGGTTAGTCGCTGGCTTCTCACCGCGGCGGCCCTGATTCGATCCCGGATCTGGTCAAGTAGGATTTGTGGAGGACAAAGTGGGGCTGGGGCAGGTTTTCTCCGAGTACTTCGGTTTCCCTTGCCAACATTCATTCCACCAATTGCTCCACAATCACCCTCACCTATCATCTGGGGCTGGTACAAAAGGACAGATGTCACGCGACAAACAACTTCACGTGGGTTTCTTCTGGAAGAAACAAAACCAACATGACCGCTTCGCTCCTATGAATGTTTCAGATCCGTTCGCATGTACGCTCTGTGTAACAGTAGAACTTTGTAGACAGTCCTTACGGAAGACCTTATGTGCTTGCTGTTGAAACGTTCATTTTGTGGCTTACCAGCATATATCGAAGGCTCTCGTATGCGAGTTGTTTACTCTCTCCAGAAATCTGTTGGCACAAAAGTCCCAGTCCCTGGAAACTTTTCTGTAGCACGAGTTGTATTGGAGGTACTCTGAAAAGAATAAGAAAAAAGGTAAATGAGATCATGCAATGAATATTTATGGAAATCCAGTGTTTTAACATGGGGAGCCGCGAGAGCGCAGTCGGTAGAGAGACTGGCTACAGGCTGGACGGCCGAGAGATTGGAGTTTCAGTCTTGGTGCTGACAAAATTGTTCTCTTCTCCACGTTCTCCATACCAATTCCGGAGGGGTACCGGGGCCCCTTTCTCCGGGGTAAGAGAGACTGGGACGTGGAGCTGTACACTCATCTCTAACTAGCACCGAGGTCAAGAATACGTGGATCTATATATTCTCTCCCCCATATGCCTTCATGGCAAAGTGCTTAATTAGTTCGGCACAGAAACAACTTTACTTTTACTTTTTTTTTTCTTCCCTGGCTGTGTAGCCCCAGTGGGCCTAGGCCTACCTCCATGAACTTCTCTGTCAATTTTGGTTTTTCTAGATCTTATACATTCGGTAGGACCCCTTGGGCGGGTGATCAGCTCGTCGCAAGGTCTCTACCTGTACACTGACACAGAAAAACGTACACACACAAACTAAACATCCATGCCCTGATTGGGATTCGAAATCACGATCCAGATTTCCAAGCGAGCGAAGACAGTACATGCCTTAGGCCGCTCGGCTACCGTGACCGGCACCTTTACTTTTAATCTATTGAAATGTAACTGTTTCGTCTTTCTTCAACCACAAGTTACTTCATGGTTAATATCTTGGCAAAACAAGTATCTGTGAGATTTAAAAAAATTATGTTTAAAAGGCATATTATATGTGAATCGGGGAATGTCTGGGATATTTTAAATGTTTATTTTCTTTATTTCACACGCAGATGCATCTGGCCACACTTGGCGACGGTTGTACGTTAAGTAACAAGTAGAATTTCAGGTCCCAATCTAGGAAGTTTCAACTAGGAGTTCCAAGCAGGATTCCTAGAAACTACGATGTATGAAGGTTGCTACTCATATTTTCTGGGATGTGAAATAATGTAGTCGAACAGAAGTCGATCGACGTCTAGGAGGATTCTACTGCCTCCATCTTCGACACTGAAGACAGAGGCAGTACCTGAATCCTGACTGTTACTACTCCCGAGTACCTCAAATTCAACCATAAACCTACTTTAATATTTTATGCATTTTCCCACCGTACAAAATTTGCGTTGGTAACGTCATATTTAGTTGATCTGAATGTATAATTCATGAACAAAATTAGGTCTATAAATGGAAAAGCAACATAGGAGGAACAAAGCAACTCCAATGAGCTGAAAGAAGGAAGGAATCATTTATCAATTACTTTGTGGAATTCATTTTTGATATAATTTTAATTAACAAATAATATATCTTAAACAAGATGTTTTACATGGAGAGTTTATTCTAGAAAATGTTATGATAGATAAACATCTGAAGATACCTTTGAAAATTATAGACGAAACATATTTGGTGTAGTGAAATATATTAAAAGTTTATTTGGAGCGTTTTTTGTACACATGTTTAAACTCTTTTTTTTTTCATATTCCCTTTCTGTTAACGAGTAGTCAGTTGTGCTCAATGTTACTACAACATTTCTTTCTTCTTTTGCGGCACGAAATGCATGACCGGCGGAGAGGTGGGAAAGATTTCACAATATTCTGATCCGATCGCTTCTTTATTCAGGCACCGGCGACGGGCAAGGGCAGAGGACATATCACTAACCTCAGATGATTGACGATGGATAATATCTTAAAATTGTTTCGCTTACACTGTTCACCATTACTAATGTGATTGGTTAGTATAGGTGATGATAAGTCTGTCTTTAGTGGTTTCAATTGAATAAAGCTATTAGATTTTTGTATAAAAATTAAAAAAAAAAAACAAAATTAACTTACTTTCACAATGTTTTTACTAATGTCGAAATGAGTAAACATTTTTCTGCAGTTCTGTGTATTTTATTCTTCGATATCACAGACTGTTCATAAGATTTACTTTCTTCAAAATTTCTTATTTTTCCAAAATTATTACAGTGCGCATTCATCACTGTTCCTTATAAAGAATTGCACAGAATATACACGAGTTTATAGAATTACTGATCGCCAGACTTTCAACCTCGAAGCTTCTTGATTGACAATTTATTACGTGAAGGAAGATGGCTCAATTTCAGCCAGATTATACGTCATTTAGTTGAAGTTTCATGTAGTAGCTTTCGACCTTCAGTAATGACCAGGACTCTCAACAAAAATTACTTTGTAACAGCATTATGTCAGTCATTTAAAACTTTCAGTAAATTTTGTGTACGATGCCAGTAATTACCCTTACGGCATCTCTCCAGAGCCATTCTGTATGTATTCTACACCAGCTGAGAAAAATATAGCGAGGCCCGTGAGGCTGCACCAGTCACGCGATCGTAGCGAACCGCTGGCTAGTACCTCCAGCAACAAATCCAAATGTCAGTTCAGCTTAGGATAATGCCTATGTAAAGTTAGTGGTTACTATTTTGATGAATTAATAAATGTTTTCAAGCAAATATGATGAGAGGAGAACACACTGTTCTGGGATATGACGCATTGTATTCAGATAGTACTCCGAAGTTTCGGAGGACGAACTGCCTCTATTTCCGCTTCAAAGAATGAACTAAGAAGTAACTAGAAACTATTTGGATGTGGGGTAGGAGGTATTACTTTAACGTCGGTGAAATTTTATGGGACTATTCAACATCGCATTGCAGAAGATAATGCTATTCGCGGCTACGTCGGTGAGAAGCTTGCATCCAATAGAGTTATGTTACATATACCGCTTATGCACGAACGGTTCTGGCAGTGTAAGTTGTGAACTCGTGCTGAATCATAGTGTCATCAACTCCACAGTGAAGAATCGTTCTTGAAACCTCGATGGCTACTCAACTGACCAAGGAATTACTTGCGCTTTAGTAGGTATCTAAGATTTAGTAGCAGGAGAACAAATGCAGCCACGTAAAAAGGTATAATTTCGCAAAACCATACAATTTTTATACATTTATTTTTACATTATGAAAAAGCGAAAATATCAAGAAGCGCTAACCTCTAGGATACTATAGCATTTCGGAGGAACATACCGGCTTACCTTCAGGGTTGAAGAGTAAGGAAGCGAACAAATTTATCAAACAAAATAATTGTTTTTTTACGCATGCGAAAATTAAAACTAAATCTATGCATTTTTTATCTTCATTGGATTCACGCATATTTGGTGTTGTTACGTTACATAATAGGTAAAGCAGATAAATTTTATAAAGAATAAACCACATGCTCATAAAAGAAGTTATTTTTCAAGAAAACTTAAATTAAAAAATTGAATGAAAACCGAAGAAAGCAGTCTTCTGGGATTTGGCACCGTGTATAAGTGGTGTTAACCGACGTTTCGGAGGAACGTATCGCCTCCATCTTCAGGGTAGAAGAAAAAGTATAAGAAATCTGCAAGCGACAAGACCGTGAGAACGGTAAAATACCCCCTTTTTTTTAAATGACAGTTTATGTCCAATGTCATCTTCATAGTTTTTTAATTACTTTCACACCATCACAAATACTTAGTTTAGCTTAGTATTTGAGGCACCCTTATGTCTGTTAAAAATGCCCCGATAGTCAAATTTTATTTTAATAATTTAGAACACCATTCGATCTCTTAATTATAACTTCAAACTGATTTTTGATACAAAGCGAATCCAAGTGTAAGAAGGCACATGACTTAATGAAATGTTTCAAATTAAATTTATTTAATGACGTTGCCAGTATCTCAGACTATCCCTAGTGACAACTTACGTAATGACTAGTGAATAATGAAGAGAAAGTGGAAGAAAGTGGCTGTACCTTAGTCTGAAACAGTACTGAGGCTCAGGGATGGGAATTTCATTCATGAAGAAAGTATGAAGGGATTAAATTCCGTGAATGTGGGCTCTCATTCATTCTTCATTTGTTGCGTTCCACTTTGCTATCCACAAAGTTATGAAACAGTTTTACCTATTATTTTGTATGGATTCAGAACTTAGGATTTCACAACGTAAGAAGAACTTTAAATGTAAGTATCTGGGAACAGAGCGTGGAATACAGAATAGACTGGAGAAAAATGCATATTGTGGAGTTCCAAAATTTGTACTACACCTTGCTGGATATTATACTATGTTCAAAATAAGGGCATGAGATGAGCGGAGCACGTAGCACGAACGGGAGAGAAGAAAAATTCATAGAGCTCTTTGGTAGGACACCCTGAAGGACCTTGACTTGAACACTCTAATTATACTTGGAGAAGGGTACTAGTTATGAAGCTCCTCATTGTGTAGTTTTTCTAACCTCATTATAGTGACAACGAAAATTACTATTTTTTGGGACGTGAAAAGGCGTTGCTTTAGGTCATGTCCCAAAAGGTATTAATCCTCACTAAAATTAATTCTCGGTTTATAATGAATTGCTGCAGTGGTTCGGCGCCCGCTGAGCTATGCTGCAGATTACTGTCTGAGGGGGGATGATGGGAAACAGTGCTTGCAGCCCCTGGACTGCTGTACTCCTACACCATGAACCTCAAACTTTGATATTGCATGAAGAGAAAAGTTTCACAGTATAATACAGCACGTCGTCCAAGCATAGGTCGTAAAGGGGATTCCCATTCTGTCCCACAGAGACATCGTCTATGTATACATTACCTGTCTGGAAAGAAGGGTCGTCACACAGGTAGCTGAATGCGTGCCTGGCTCCTGCCACATTTCTGTTCATGACTTTCCGTTCATCACCATTCAGACACGTGGCTGCGTACAGGTCGAAGCATTGCATCCCAGTCTTGAAAGCACTGCAACAAACACGTGGTTTGGGTAGGGGATTTGTAAGATGCATATTTCTGACTAACGTCGGATTAAAAGATTTTGTTTTATTTTTCATAACAATTATTGTATATAAGATTTGAGGCTTTCACGGCGGTGACTATGAAGAAAGCAGTCTTCTGGGATTTGGCACCGTGTGTATGTGGTGTTAACCGACGTTTCGGAGGAACGTATCGCCTCCATCTTCAGGGTAGAAGAAAAAATATAAGAAATCTGCAAGCGAAGAGACCGTGAGAACCGGTAAAAGCAGACTATATTTTTCCTTCTACCCTGAAGATGGAGGAGATACGTTCCTCCGAAACGTCGGTTAACACCACATATACACGGTGCCAAAACCCAGAAGACTGCTTTCTTCATTTATTGTATATCTACAGGATATTTCAATAATTTATATCATAACTTTAAGAAGTTATTACTGAGGCCATTTTGAATGAAGTGGCTGCAGGAACATTTTTCGAATCTCAAGAGTTTCATAATTTTTTATAAGGAAATGTGGTGTATCGGGCGAAACACTCGGCTGCTACCGCGACAGAACGCTTTGGAATGTAGTTCCTTGCAGGCCAGTAGGTACTACAGCAGCGTAGCGGCTAGCAGTATGCACAGTAAGTGTGTTGTCAACATTGGCACGGTAGTAGGGAATTGGAAAGCACGAGGCTTACATTTACTAATGAAGGATATTTAGACATGGACTTTGTCTATGAATTTCGTAACAGAATCATTCCTGCTGCTGTTAATGAACATCGGTGCCAACTATCGCCATGAAGCACCCCCCGTAGAATTGTATTTTGTACTTCAATCGACAATTAATAGAAATAGAGACGTTTCCCAGGTTTATGTTGCCAGGCGACATGAGATGAATTATGGATCACGAGGAAAATATTATTAAAGTGATGAATTGCAAACCACGTAACAGTGTGAACCCCCGCCTGCATCAGTGCTCCTCACAAAACATTTTGACGGAAGCTAAATTAGGAAGGCCTCTATGTGTACCCCGTCCAGTAAATTCAGTACCTCGAACTCGGATATTTGTGTAGGCGGTGGATACTGCTATTGGCTAGTCGCGCATCCCCATTTTCATCGGTACGTCTCGTTCACTGAGGACATCAATTTACCGGTAATGTTGTAAACAATAAACGCACATTTGTGGTCGAATGTGAATCCACATAGTACCGTTGAAGTCAATATGTATTAACGTATGGTATGGTATAATTGACATTTAGCTCACTGGACCAGTTTTCTTGGAGAGACGGGCCAACAAGTGCTATATACGCCGTGTTCTTGGATCATTTGCTGCCGGTCCTTTTGGAAGAAGTGCCTTTGACAAGGACATGAATGGCTTTCAGCATAACGAAGCGACAACACATGTCAGACGACACGATAAATCCGCAGAATTGGTCACCACCATCACCGGACTTCAACACCCTTTACTTCTATGTGTGGTTATATATAAAGTACCTTGTTCATGAATATGAATTTGACACACGTGAGCACGTAAATCGTCGACTATCGATACGGACACACTCATCAATAACAGATACACTCTACTTCACGGTGCACATTCTGTAATGGAACGGGCAAGAAAGGGATCTTACACAAAAGTTTTTGATCGTGTGTTCCGGAGTTGGTTGGTTCAGAAAATGGCCAAATGATGGAAACTCGTAAATATGATAACGAGTCTTCGAGAGCCTTATAGGCGGAATATATGTTCGAGATAAGGGACAGAGTTTCTCAAGAAGAATATTGGACCAAAGGGTTAATCGAGAAGGATCTAGAAGAGAAAAGGCATTTGCCTCGAGTGGAAGAAGAATTCAGCAAAATCTTTAGTGTTAGCATAAACATTGATATATTTGGAAGAGTCTTTTTTTACCTACTCAAAACTTGGCCGAAAAATGTTATAATTAATCATTGCAATGACAAGGAAGTTAGAGCCCCTGCAAAATCATTCAAGTATTGGCCTTAGGACATCACACACAGAAGCTTTTCGTTTTTACTCTCTCTTTAGGCGAATGTCTTGTCATTTCTATAGCTGTATAGTTCGGTAGAAGTCCACTATCATTTCGGAGGAGGATACATCCTCCATCTTCAGGGTGAGCGAAGCAGAAAATTAAGAAGAAACAGGTGGCAAACAGAGGCAGTAAGTTCTTGCGAAATGTCTGTGGACTTCTAGTGTACCATAAGGCGTAACCCAGAAGATACCAGTCATCTTAATCGCCGTTTCGAGAACTGGATATCCAAAACACAGATTAAGTTGATTGAGAAGAAAGAGGAGGCTAGTGAGATTTGACATTAACACCTAAGGTAGTTAAAGTAACGAAAGAATACCGACGATTAGAATAAAATTATTTCAGCATATGTTAATCATAATAACCTATATTATATCAAGAAGGATTACATGAGCAAGACATTAGCATGTTTGATGGATAAAAGAGGTATGTCCACATGCAGTGTTTTCGTTTCAAAACTTTAATTGAAGGCACAACTTGAGCTACTAGACTCTAGGTATGAGGTAAAAATAACATAAATCTGAAAGTAATATTTTCCAACTTAATTTGGCCACTGAAAACTTTCGTACTCGGAATATCTTTACCGAACCCCTAATAAAGTTCTTATGAGAGAAATTAAAAAACTACACATGATATAAGTTCCCCCCCCCCTTGGCACTACAGCCCCAGTGGGCCTAGGCCTACCTCCACGAACTTCTCCGTTCACTTCGGTTTTTCTAGATCTTACACATTCGGTAGGACTCCTTGGTTCGGTGATCAGCTCGTCGCAAGGCCTCTACCTGTACATAAACACAGTAAAAAGCACAAATACAAACTAAACATCCATACCCTGAGTGGGATTCGAACCCACGATTCCGGTTTCCAAGCGAGCGAAAATAGTACATGCCTTAGACCGCTCTGCTACCGTGACCGGCCCTGATATAAGTAGGATTAATAATTAATATAAAACAAGAATAAGATCAATATTTTATTGAACTGCACATGCTTAGAAAAAGAATCATGTTTTCATGTATACGAAGAATGAAGCTTGAAAATTAATATCCCGCATAAATGCTTTTTTCAATGCCAACAGTAATTTCCCCTTTTAGCCTCCTTTCCTTATTTTGAGAAAATAAAAGCAAGCATATGAAATCATCTCCATGTCTGTGTGTGTGCGTGTATGTGTGTTTCTTTGTCTTCGTAACTTCACTTTTAACTTTAGAATGCGTTAACCAGTCTTCATGAAACCTGGTATATATAAACTCATCTCAGTGACTTATTTCATAAAACCTTCCCATCAGGAATACGAACATTGCAAACTTTCCGTTTTTTGAGACGTAACGTTAATACTGCTCGAACTCCTGTATTAATTAACAATCAAGTTCCTTCCGTCAAATGTGACACTTTTTTAAGTTTTCCACCTCGTCACCACCTGCCTTACATGTTTCGGCTCACCACGGAGCCATCATCAGAGGCATTTATAGTAGAAAAAGAAATCACCAACACACAAAACTTCACTTTGTCAAAGATAGCCACGTTCCAGTTAATTAAAATAATTACAAATAGTTAAAATTACCCAGAGTGTCGGTTCACTAAAAGTTTTTCACACACCACAGTAGCTTTCTTATTTGATTCGTCGTTAATTCTGTAAAATTATGTTTCGTTATTTGAAGTAAGAATTCTTAAAATCCCTAGAATTCTTTCCCGCTTGGCCCAGTCTTTTTGCTTCGGGATGTTGTTGACGTGTGTTGTCTGTAAATAAAAATTGTGGTTTTATTTAGATTGTATTATATAAGTTTTTTTTTTGTCTACGAAACAAAAGACCTTAAAAAAAATCCTGTATTAATATTAATGAAACTTGGCGTATATGTATCATGCCATATGAGGCCAAGTCGATGGCATATATGATACACAGCTGTCATCAGTAACACTAACACTATGGCTTCTCAAATTATTGAGGTTATAGCCTTAATAGCAGTCAAATGTTTGAACCGCACGTAATGAGATTTCATAGGTATATCATGTCACCTGAGACCACCACAACGCCGTAATTAAGGAATCACTCTCATTAGTGATACCAACACTGAAACCTCTCAAATTGTCGAATTAATAACCTTAATGTTACCTGAGTACCAGTAATAATCTTCAGTAAACTCGGCTTGAATGTTATGCTAACTGAGGTCCTCTCAACGGCGTACTTCATAAGTCAGCCCCTTCAAAAACAGCAGCACTGCAGTCTAAAAATCTGCGTTGTTTTATTGACTTAATTTCGAATAAATACTAAATTATTCTTTCTACTTGCCCCATCAGATACTAAAATTATAATGAGAGGAAATTAGGAGATGTGTTCTTCCCAGAAATTCTTGTTAAATATTGTAAAAGATTTTTCTTACAGAATGCTTCTTTGCACTACGCGGAACCCTGGGGTTCCAAGGAACGTCTTTTGGAAAAACCTATCTTAAAGTAATACTAATAATAGGAAGGGAAATGTCAACTGTGCACAAGAGTCACAGATGAGATAGCAGTAGACTTTTACGAATATCGTAATATATTTTTAGGTTCCATAAAGGGCGTGACCTTTCCTCATCAGCGCCGCATTAGATATACAAGACATACCTTGATCAGTGCATTATTCATGAAATAAAATTAGGGGAATAATAATTACCAGTTCATTTTTAAACTGCTGGGTGCAAAACATGGGAATATGATTAATAGCATAATTGAAACCACTACTATAAAGAGTAATTCCTCGAATTTTATTATTTACTTTTTTTATTTGTAATGCAGTCAGAAGTCAAAGTATCAAGTAATGAATGCTTATAGGGATTATGAAGGTAAACTTCGGGATATTGTTTTCCTTGGCACTACAGCCCCAGTGGGCCTAGGCCTACCCCCATGAACTTCTCCGTTCACTGCGGTAAACTTTGGGATTAGACACAGATAAATGGTAGGCTTCATGTTCCTGGCATTTTGCTATGTTACAATTGTCTTTGTTTTGGACTGCCTTGTAGCCGGTGCAGACATGGTGACGAAAAGTAACCTGGTACTGCTCGAAATCGAAATCGACAGTCCAATACATGGTCAGTCGCTCGTATAACTGAGCAGTTCTGTAATCCATTGATATCATTTCATATTTACTTGGAAATCTCTAATCATATCGACATATAAGGTCTTTTTATTGAAGTGAGGTGCTCGGAAGAACAACGGAAAGGACATTTTCATGACAACAGAGAATGTTGTCAACTGTTTGACTCGAATTCCTCTATTCGGTACGTCAAGGGCTACCTTAAGAGGATTACTAGAAGATTACTAGAGATTACTGGAGATGAGTATCCAGAAGACATAATACAGAATACGACAAAAGACAGAAGTCAGAAGTGAAGTCTTTATTTTGTGTGGTATATCTACAGGTACAGTAAACTTTATTATCATTGTTCGTAGTTACGAAGTCTTATGGTTACAGCAAGAGTGTGTTACAACTAATTGTATTTCGCAGGGTGAATATCCAATAAATCGAATAGTTATGACATCCTTGACCCCTGCACTAGACGGAAGTGAGTGGTCAGTTTCACTCTCAGGCCACTTTACCCCAGAAAGAGAGAGTCCTTGATACCCGTTGGATAGGATTCTGGGTTGGCCTCGGAGCCGCTTTGGACACTCTGAAGTAGAGAAACAATTTAACTCCCGCCAGAGCAGGCTGTCGCTATACCGACTGAGAAATTCCGACTTCTCTTTCATTCCTAGTACAAATTATATTGTAACTTGCATTACCTAATCTTTTAACATGTTTTGCTGCTATCAGAAACTGTTCTTAAACCACTGTTGTTAACCACACGGAAACCATTTTAGTTCTAGCCGTAGATTTCGAACTGATAGTGGTATTATAAAGATGAAAAAACACCATCCATTGTGACTATTTAAGTTTTATCACTTGCAGAATCTCTTTCGGAAGATAGACAGGCGGCACAGGATCAGCCACCTCCAAGAAAGACAATAGGAGAATTGACACGAACCTGCATGGTTTATAAATTTTAATCTTAGAGTACAAAATTTTTAAAAAATTTAATACCAGGAAGGCTGCTGTGACTAAAAAGTTGTACATTGTGTATTTCACATATTATATTTGTATGTATACAATTTAACACCTATTGTAATAGTAGTTTCAGGAAAAAGTATTGATGCCCTCTCAGGATGATCCATAGGGATTGAAACATGTAAGGGTGATGTGTTTTCAAGTGATAAAACTTAAATAGTCACACTGGACGGTGTTGTTTTTGTCTTTGTAATTGTTGGTGTGACGGTCCAAAATGAAACAAATCAAACTGATAGTGGTACCTTTCAAGGAAAGCTAGTAAAAGTTTTGTACGATGACAGATATTCAAAGTTAACCACTGTGCGTTATTTTAAGAAGAAATTTATTTTATATATAGCTGTACACATTATCTGAAATTCGCATATGATGACACACCCATTATTTTGTGAAATTTAATTACCATTTATTGATTATATTTTATCTGTCGGACAACTTTTTGCGGCTGTCCAAACGCTCTCATTTTCGAATACGTAAAATCTGCAGCCACGATAATATATGGTATGGAATATTTAAAAATGAAATACGCCATTGTGTTACACATCTTCGCACCTAGACGGATACAGTCTGTTCAGTTATTCCGCAGCCTTTGAAAGGATAGTCACACAACTTCATAGAAGTAAACTGGATGATGCCAGCAATGGAGCAAAGCTCTGCTTCATGAAATCTATTTTCTTTCCTGACTAATAAATTATAATTAAAAGGTTCATTTGTAAGGTAAGACTGTTCCAATATACAGGCATAGTTAACAATGTTTCTATAGACTGGTACTTCAGGTTTTACATCAATGTTTACGTCAATTCCTGCGTCAGTAAAAACACATGACTTTGACGTTCGTGGTCTGTTGCTTAGTCTCTAATAGTCGGAAGTAACAATGCAGTCTGTCGCTTAGTGTCTAAGTAGTTGGAAGCAACTTAGTGACAAGTACAAAAATTACTACTACTACTACTACTTCATCACTACAACTACCAACAAGTTACAACTTATATTTTAATTAGGCCTGCTCTTATGTCTGTAGGCTGATGTTCAGAATCTTCACAGCAGCCATATTCAAGAAGGAAATAAGCCTAGTCTAATTGATTTCATATATGAATAGGCCATATGGTCCAGACCGGGTCTGGAGCCTACCCAGCCTCTAATTCCATGGGTGTAGGGGGATTTTCCTAGTACGAAAAAGTTCGGGACGTGGACCTGTCCACTCACCCCTTAACTAGTATCGAGTTAAGCATGCTTGAAGCTCTAATTGCGCCCCTAGAATTCTTCTTGGCTCATTGCTCAATTAAGAAAAGGGTCAAATTTACCTCCAACTTTTATCTTCATTTTTACTTTCTACGTTTCCCATTACTTTGACAGGAATATTAACCATGCAATATTGCACGAAATTCCCTTTTGGTCTTAATGTTCCACATTTGCAGAATTTTATATCTTCTGAGGATTATTCTGCGCCCGAAGGCAGATTATAACAGAAAGTTGTATGAGAAGAGCTTGTGTAATGTAATTTGTCTTGCCTATGCACAGAGGCAAAAAAGGATGGAAAATCTAAATCTCATATTGAACTAGCCGATCGGGTAGCTTGCATCGCTAAATAAGACAAATGGAGACGCGTTCCTTGCTCCATTAAACAATTCCACGATTTACAGTTCTGCGTGGGAAACCAGTAGATGCTCAGGTGGATAATAAATTCCTCTTATGTTATAGAGGTTTCGTACTGTCCTGCTCGAAAGTAATTAGTACAGAGTTTCAAATATTATTTGCATAAGATTAGTTAGTATTGTTCTGACATCTGTGTCAAGGTATGTCCTCACATTTTGTGACTAAAACTTTTTCTGGTCTGTATACATAATGCGATTTTTAGAGTAAAAATAAAAAAAAATAGTTTTAATTTCTTTAAGTACAATTTCCATACATTATTTTCTCTTCATATCAACCATAATTAAATATTAATTTTTAATTTTCCTTACTTCCATCTTAGGAGCTAAAGTGAAACAGGCAGGAACAATATTTACGTTTTAGTTCCGCCTAGCGATGTCGCAAACATTTTACTGTTAGTTATGCAGCGTGTACTTTAAGAAAATTAAATGTCACCATGAATCACTCAAGTGTCCATATGTTGTATATTGTCACGTGTCCGGGATTCCGTGATAAATAATTGTGGATTCCGGATTAGACGAAGCTGTTTTATTGGATAACTCGTTTACAATCACAATCACAATCACTCTGAATTAACGTCTTCCAGACGATACGACCTGACTAGTCTGTCGTCTCTCACGTTTTGTCTTCTGGTTCTTGACTGAGCTGGTTTCTTCTCTGATCTCATCTCCGCTCCGTTCACCACTGATCTGGTCTCCGCTCTTGTCTTCCTCTGATCTCTCATCTTTTGCAGTCGGATGGACTAGAAGACAATTTCTTGTAAGGTTTCGTTTCCATAACAGTTGACTGCGTTGTCTCGGAAACTTGTTTTCATTTTTAGGTAACGCGCTGATTTTATCTCTAGCTATTGGTTATTTCAAGTACAACTCTTATTGAGCCGTTGCCCGGCAATGGACGTCTGTATGCATTGTCTCGGGAAAGTGTTTTAACAAACCGTTGTCTAGCAGTGGACGTCCGCTTCGATATTCTGCCATTTGGGCAGAACATCACAATATTATATGTTGAAAAGTATGTCGAAAACCCTTGTCTATCAAAGTAAGTCTTCACTGCAAAAAGTGTAATAATTTAATCAAGATACGAACGTGATATTTGCATAATAATAATAATAATCTTCACTTTTACATATTAAATAAACAGCTGCATTAGCCATTTTCAGAGGTAGCAGAAACCAGATAAAAAACAAAGTGGAAGAAAGAATACAGAGATGTAGGAAAATAAAAATTCAATTAAATTCTTTATTATTTATGTGTCAAGTCAACAGCCGCAAGGCCAGTTACATACAGAGCACAGTGTAGATACAGGTAATTTTATTATGGACAATCACAACATAAAGTCAAAGACAAATTAGAGGCAAGCACTGGAGGAAAACACGTTAATGCAGACAAGTAAAGAAATAATAATAATAATAATAATAATAATAA
>NW_019732857.1:531999-538995 GCF_002891405.2 Cryptotermes secundus | reverse complement strand
AATTCAATTCATGTTTATTTACGCGCAAACTTAACAGCACAGAGGCCATAATAACCCAATTCATTTTTACTTATTTGTGTGCTAACATGACATCCAATATAATAATAATAATAATAATAATAATAATAATAAATCAATGATGAGGTTTGAAAAAGTTCAGTGGAATGGAAGTACAGGAGGTCCAGTATCTTTCTATCGCACTTAATTAGGAGAACTTGAAGGTCAAGCTTGGAAATATGCTTACGGTGCAGCAAATCACATTTAATCCCCTGTAACCAGTTTGTGTTAACATTGTAAATATAAAAAAAAAACTTCCCATACAAAATTGCCGCGGAAAGGGGAAGAGACTGAAAAATGGTTTACATGGATACGTCAGCAACTGATGTGGTATAATTCATGTAGGATCATATCTACGACCAAATATATTTGAATAACCTACTAGGTATTACGTTCTTGAAATAAGCTGGTCTCTTAACCGAACAATCCTTTGAAAACGCTGCGCTTGTGTTAGTGAAGTCTACTTACCCGGTATTAACTAAACGGAATGCGGTTTCTAGTAGAGGGATTTGTAGGTGCATGCTTTGAGAGTCTATATTTGAATAACAAAGGATTGCAAATGCGTGGTAAGGAATTTAATGACCTGGGATGTACGATCACTAAAGTGACTGACTCGGATTGCGGTACTGGGGATCGATTCCCGGAGAGGTTTGGAATCCATCTTTTCGTCAATATATCTGGTTCCCAGCTATTTCTGCAGCATTTTCGTCAAGTGGACTTCATCCTGCACTTCCACTAGTGGCGAGATTATAGGAGTGTTTGAGTTTTACCTCCATGATCCCTCTACGATATCTTGGCCTGTGCTAAGAAACAGAAGGGCCGGCAGTTTTCTACTTCCACGGGAACATGACGATCAGTGACTGATAATCAAGTACAACAGTACTATAATAGAAAGAGCTAGTTTTTTGAAGCAGAGTTCTACCTGTGAAGCAAACAGTTTGGCTGATCAAGAAATTCTCCGTCCCTTTATGAAACTCGAAAGTTCACTGGCGTGTTCAGAAGGGTACGCCACTAACACCTGTCCTGTGCCAGACGAATCCTATCGACATGCTGCCACCCTGCGGCTTTAAGGTTGGTCTGAATATATTTCTCGCATCTATTTCTGTGTCTTCCAATTGATCTCTTCCCTTTAGGTTCTTCAGCTTAATTTTATTACATATTTATCATCTCTCCCACACATTCTACTTGTGCAACTNTCGCATCTATTTCTGTGTCTTCCAATTGATCTCTTCCCTTTAGGTTCTTCTTGAAGAACAGGCCATCAAATTCTGAAGCTTCAGATTGCTGAAAGTTCTCAGCCCCCTCCCTCAGCAGACTGTACTCAGACGCAATGCCTCGGTCTTCTTCATTAAACAGACCGACTTTCTGTACGCAATTATTGACCTAATTAATTAACTCCATAGAGACGACTTCTTCAGAAGCTGCCAGTCGATCAGTTACTCAAGAATTATCCCACATTGTATGGAACCAGAAATTTCATTACCGTGTCCACAAAAGCCTTCCACTGGTCCCTATCCTGAGCCACCTCAATTGAGTCAATATCATGCTATCCTAATTACCTAAGCTTCATTTTATTATTATCATCTTGCCTAAGTATAAATCTTCCTAGTGGTCTCTTTCCTTCTGGCTTTCCCACTAGCGTTCTTTGAGCATTCTCTTCTCTCCCACTCGTGCTACATGCCCTGCGCTTCTCATCCTCCTCTACTTGAGCTTTTTAATTATATTTGGCTAAGTGTATAGGTTATGGAGCTCCTTATTCTGCAATTTTCTCCATGGTACCACTATTTCAACCGTCTTGGACTTCCAGATATGTAGCGTAGCTGTGACTATACTGAATAAGCATTTGCGGACAGCCGACAAGATGTGATCCTTTACCTTAAGGTTGAGCATAGCGAAAACAACTCACCGTAAAAACTATTGTGTTACGAAATGTTACACAAAACTTTTATGCAGAACAACAAACAAAATTACTGTTTCGTGTACTTTAAGATTTAGATTTGAACATATTAAGCAACAGCCAGGAGGACAAAAAATCTTTTTACTAAATTTAATCTGTTCTTGATTTCTTCGTAAATGAAATTTCCGTTTCATTATGGAAAGGATATTAAAAATGTCCCAAGCCTTTAACATTATAAAGCATCAATATCGCAGCGTAAAAATTAAGTTTATTCTTAGTCCACTTTATAATTTTCAATTGAAGATTATACAACATTAAAAATGTTTTGACTTTGCTGTATAGATCAGTAATTGAAAACACACAGGCCTTTTTTTTACCTAAATGTCTTATTAACATGTGTCTCTACAGTTAAAACAGGCTATCACTGCCTGTTCGCGTTCTCTACAGCATGCAATATTCATCACCACTCTGCCACTTGTTTGGGTTCTGGGTTTCGAAAATGGTGAATATGAATATTACAGTCTACCCAGATGTGATACCACACAGTACCGCAGAAAGTTGCCACTGTTTTTGAAGTTGAGTTTCAAATTCGAGGCAGTGTAATGCTCCGCAATATTTGCAAACTTCTACCAGACTAAACAGCGTCACAGCTCATACGACCTCATTCTGAACAGATCATTTCTCTTTTTCCTCTCTCTAGCATCAGCAAGAATTTCAAAGTAATAAAATGACCGAACAAGTAAGAATAGTTTAAAGTAAAAAATGTAAACTATCCCCGTAACAGGCCGTGGAGGGCCATAAATTTGTGAGACGTTGAAGCTCCCATATTTTCTAAACACTCGGCTCATATATGAAGTTGAGGTTGCCAGTTTTAAGCACCAAGCGCCCTTTAGCCCCCAGGAAGATTCCTGGTACTTCTTTCTGTTAGAGATTGAGTCGACCCCTAGGCCATAGTGAGGCTGGAAGGATTAGGTCAATCGAAAATTCCAATGACCTTGTCGGGAATCGAACCCTGACCTATCAGTTTCTGGCATAGTAGAGTATTCTTATAACGTTTCCGAGTTAAGAAAGAAACTCTGCTCGCAGCCTACTTCCTGAGATGTGCAGGATGGTGCATATTATTCAAATGTAGTTACAGCATTTTCTTACCACGATCACGAAGATTAATCGGTTACTGACGCACTTCGCATGCGTTCTTCAGATTGTCGCTGTGTTTTCACCACACCCCTGAATCCTTTTGTTAGTCATAACTGAACGTCAAGGGATTTAATGTAGGCTTGATCAGGAAATAGTATTTTTGGATTCGTTCATAAAGTCAGTACTCATAGCATCAAAACCAATTGGTGTAAAATACAATTATAGGTTTTCCTTTAATTGATTGTACGTTTCGAACACGAAATGGGAGTTTCTTTAGAACAAGGATTCCAATTGTTTTCAATGACGGATCATCTGCTCCGTGGGTTTGCTCTGACTGAACACCTGAATATGAAACGAAATATTTTGAGTTTTGATGGATTTGGAATGAAATTTAGTCAATACATGCACCTCCACGATTCTTAAAATGTAAATAATATAAAGATTTTTCCAAACCAATTATAAGTTTATCTGTTCATAATTATAGACGTATGACGACCTTGAAGATGGAGGCGGACCACTTGATTTTTTTTTTTTGCCGACAGTTGGTGGTCTGCTGACCACGAGTTCGGGAAATGTAACTTACAGAATAAAGTTATATTCACTGATAAATTTGTTTAACGAAAATTAACATTAAGACATATAGCTTAGATTATAACGTACCATTCTGTCTGTGCAAATCTGCTCGGGAGAAATTGCAGTGACCATAAAATATGAAACAGTTGCGTTGATTTTTGTAAGTTGCATTACGTCTTGTAATGACCATATGCATAAAACCTGATCTAATACTTTGTTATACGGAGTACCCTTGTTCACGGATCGTCTGTTCTGAGATACCCTCCTTGCATACTGATGATGAGACTGTAAAAACACGAAATAGTGAAAGTGCTCGTAAATAAAGCGAGTATGTTCAAACGGTGAAAGATAATTCTCAACAAAACCTTCAGTTTTTTCTTGCGACAAACTGATAATATCATATCACACTACTGAGAACATTAAACCACCGGCAACGTAAACGCTGTGAACTAGCAGAGAAATACGCACAGATACACGCCCACGCCCACGCCCACACCCACACCCACATCAACATGCACACACACACACACACACACACAATTCTGTTTTATACCCTGTTAGAATTCCGGCAGAGGACTGAACAACGTCTGTTCTCTTCCTCTATCCAGCCAGTACACTGACAGACTAGGAAAGCAAATCGTCTTTTCCCCTGTTCCTCTAGTCACGATGCATACAATTTCTCGCCAATCTGAACATCCGTTACAGCTGAGTGGTATCATTTCCGCTTCAACTTCTGTGAATTCCACTTTGTAATCATAGCCCAAAGACCTGCTCGGCTACACGATTCAGATTGTCATGGTTTTCCTGAATTTCACTAGGCAATGCTAGGATAGTATCATAAAACTTACTACGACTGGTTTGGGAATACAGTAATTAAAATTAATCATTCAGAACCATCGTACCGCTCGAAGTAATATAACATATGCTTCAAGCATCATTAATCAACCTCAAAATAAACAAATACCCACTGCACGTATGCCTAACTTTTTGAGTTCGTGTAGAAAGAACGTGGACCGCCTCTGTGGTCTAGTGGTCAGAGTTACTGGCTACAGATCCAGCGGTCCCGGGTTCCATTCCCGGCTGTACCAGATTATCTGAGAAGTAGTGTGTCTGGGACGGGGTCCACTCAGTCTTGTGAGGACAACAGAGGAGCTATTTCAAGGAAATAGCGNGGGTCCACTCAACTTCATGAGGATAACTGAGGAGCTATTTCAAGTAAATAGAGGCTCCGGTCTAGAAAACCGAGATTAATGGCAGTGGGGAACCGTTGCGCTGACCACACAACACCCTTTATCCACTAAAGTTTGCACTAACTTCACCAAGAAGCGACGGTCGCTCGGTCGGTATAGCTCGCGTACTCAAGCCACGGAGTTTGTTTGTAGAAAGAACATGTAACCGAAAAACAAATAGTCATTTCACTATTATACTAAAAAGTTTCTTTTTCCTTAGCACTACAGCCCCAGTGGGCCTAGGTTTACCTCCATGAACTTCTCCGTTCACTTCGGTTTTTCTAGATCTTACACATTTGGTAGGACTCCTTGGGCGGGCGATCAGCTCGTCGCAAGGTCTCCACCTGTACATAAACACAGAAAAACGCACACACACACAAACTAAACATCCATGCCCTGAGTGGGATTCTAACCCACGATCCCGGTTTCCAAGCGACCGAAGACAGTACATGCCATACTAGAAAGTGGCAGAATAAAATTTTCTTTCACATTTATTGTTACAGTACATGTTCATTTCCTTTTTCACTGCGTAATTCAAGATAACGCTTAAATTATCACAGTGCCCAAAATGGCCTAAGTTAATGTATTTTAGAAATCACAACCACATGATTAAACAGGTACATTCATAAGAGCACATGTATGAGAACCAGGAGGGAAATAGCAGCCGAACGATTCACTGCTTGGCTCAATAGAAACCTGCCTATTGAGGGCCAAAAAGAGGCTTATCGAATTGGAGTGAAAAGCCACAAAGTCCTCTTATCTGCAGTTATCAGGACTTAAAAAAATTACACATAATTCAAGGCCACTTTGGGAGCTGAACCAGAAGTGGCCCATTATCGGACATTTTGCGTATTGATTTTTGCTGTTAAATGAAGACTCAATCCCCGCCCCTCAGAAAATGCAGGCCTTGGGAGCGAAAATTTAAACTAAATAATTCTCTTTTTTAATGCACCGTTTTATACTAAGATTAAATAAGGCTTTACCTCCGTCATTCAGTTAATAACTTAACATTTCCATTCATGGTTACCCGTTTTTCGGGATGAACCTGAATTAAAAGGTTTAAAATTCGAAAATAACTTTTGTTCAAGGTTTTTAACAGTTTGCAAAACCGGTAACAGGGAGGAAGATGTATTCCATGTTTTGATAAGATTTGAGCGTAAATAAAGAAATACACGTATGTTGCAGTGCGTAATGTAACCCATATGAAATAAGAGGAGAAACTTATTTGACGTTCAAAGCCACAATATATACTAAAATAATGTTGAATGATTTGAACGCTATTCAGGATCCTGTTGTTTTTAATAATGAATTTTTGAAGCTACTCATTTTTGTTAGCGTATGAGCCTTGGACAGGAAGCATAATTAGACAGAATCACTGCAAAAATATCTTCGATCACTGGGGACAGAGTCCCAGCTGTAATTGAGAGTTTTAGATTAAAAGAGGGTGCTCGTGGCATTGAAATAAATATATAAATAGTGGTAGCTCTTAGTCCCCTTCATTTCATTCAATTCTTATCTAAATTCGAAAATTTTACAGCTAAAAATGAAAATTATTTCAGGAAGTGCGGAGAGAACAATTAATCCGTACAGCCAGGTGATATAATGTGATATAAGCATGCTGCTCGTGTGTCTTAGTATTCGAAGGCACCAGTCGTTCTTATAACTTGAATGGAAAGTATCCTGCTGCCTCTTGCTAAACATGATTATTCTTAAATAGAATTACTAAGATTTTATAACAATACTAACAAAGACGGATATATGTATAACTAGTAAGTATACGCGGTGCAGAAATGATGACGATTTCAAGGAAATCTTCCTATAATGCACAAATAATCTATATATGATAGATTTTATAACAAAATAAAATTATAAAAATAAAATATTTTGTTAGTTGGGTAAAATTTGGAGCATAGCTCTGTATGGGGCTGAAACATGGACACTTAGGGCAGTAGATCAGAAACATCTGGAAAGTTTTGAAGTGTGGTGTTGGAGAAGGATGGAGAAGATCAGTTGGACCGATTATGTGAGAAATGAAGAAGTGTTAATTAGAGTCAGTGAGCAGAGGAATATCCTACACGAAATAAGAAAACGGAAGGCTAATTG
>NW_019732857.1:525366-531970 GCF_002891405.2 Cryptotermes secundus | reverse complement strand
TAAAAGAAGTTATAGAGGGCGGATAGAAGTGACAAGAAGACGAGGAAGAAGACGTAAGAAGATGGTAGATGACCTTGGGGACAGAAGAGGATGCTATCATTTGAAGGAGAGAGCTCAAGATCGCATTAAGTGGAGGAATTGTTTTGGAAGAGACTGTGGACCTGTCGTCTGACAGATTACTGATGATGATGATGATGATGATGATGATGTAAAATTCTAAATAATGAGGTTCAGATAGGAGCACCCACAGCTGTGAATTTTCTTTAGTTGGCAATATATGGAGCAGTTATTAAAGAGTTCTTCAGACTATGAACAGTTAATTTTATTTATGACGAGGGAACTTCCGTAAATACTATTTCAGCCTAATCTCGGAAGCTCTGTTTCATTCAGCAAAACATATTCATCTATTAGAAGAAGCGCGTAGTACTTCACTTATTTTCGAAGTACAAACGGATGTGATATTCTTAAGTACTTCTGAATCGCTACAGATACTGGAAGTGAGGAGCATATCTGACATAAGGAAGAAAATAATTTTCTGTCTATAACAGGCTATGATAATTATAAGAAATTGATTTGTAGAATCACTGAAATATAAATCATATAGATCGACTTGTGTTTTAATCCTTGAATTTGGCAATCCACTGTGAATATTTAAGCTCCATATTTGCTTCTGATTTTAAAAGCAATGAAATTTTCGTCGACAGTCGTAAAAAATCTTCCGATCACTATTCACTCACTCGCAGATGGTTCGAATTTCTTTTATGAGAAATGAAGTCTAACTTTAACACTGTACAAGGTTTGGTGGCTGAATGACATCTTCCTGCCTTTTGTATGCTCCTTAGATGAAGTCAGATTATTTCTCTTTGAAACACAGAAAGTAATTTCCGTAGTCAGAAAAAAGAAATTATACGAGACCGACAATAAAGTTCGCGAACGCATCGCGGTAAACGTGCTGCATACCTCATTGCTGAATATCACTGTGGTCGCCTTCAAAGTACTCCCATCTGGAGGCTATCTACCTACATCAGCGCCTAGTCTACAAATTTAAAACAATTTTGGAACTGATTTTGTTTAATGGTCTTCAGAGCTGCCGTTGCATATTACTCTTGATGTCATCAATGTCATCAAAATGCTTTCCTTTCAGTACTTCCTTTATCTTCGGGAACAGAAGAAAAGTCATTGGGGGATAGATCCGGCATTCCTTGTCTTCCCTACGATACATAATCAGGGTTCCTAAACGTAGTGAAAATCTTACAGAACTGAACATGACAGAAGAGACACTATGATAAACGCAATCAAAAGGAATGAATGGAACATTTGGAAAAAAAAAAGAACGCCTGAAAACAGGATCTTCAAGTTTCTCTCAACGCAGTAGACATATCATAAATATGTCTGCATTAGAAAACGTTAGAGATGAAGATGGAGCTGTTCTAATCCTCACGACCAGAAGAGGCCCAGAATTTATTCCATGATATTACGACCTCTTGCATTCTGATTAGCTATCCGCCAATTACTTCATTAGTTTTCCTGACAAAGTATTTTCAACATACACAGAAAAACTCGCACTATAATTGAAGGCATATCGCTTCGAAGTAAAACCACGAGTACACAGAGAGAGACAGAGCATATTTTATGCGTTCAATTCATTTATTTCCTTGAAATAACGCCCAGAGAACTTCATTTTCTGTTCTCGGTTGTGGACAATTTCAGTATATTGTATACTAAGTTTGAATAGAATGAACTGGAGTATTATGGGTGCAAATGTGACCTCAGTCAGAGTAAGAAATCAATAGTGTAATGCAAATTGTATTGGAAAGGAAGAATCCCTTCCCTTGCTCCGAATTGTCTGTGTGCAGAGGAAAATAAAAACAAAGAAACAGACTAAATGACAGAAAAGTTTTCAATGCAAATTCCCTGCCATGTGGATTAGCAATAATATGATGGAATGAGCAACTCGATTTAAAATTTTTCCCTTCATCCATTCACTCGTGGAGCTGAGCCCTTCTTGAGAAGCCGCCAATTTTGCAGCTACTCAAGAATTTCCCAGCATTTTATGAAACCTGAAGGTTCATTACCGTGTTCAAAGGAACCCTCTATTGGCCCTTATCCTGAGCCAGATCAATCCAATCCAATCCATACCATCCCATTCTATCTCTCTAAGATCCAATTTATTAGCGCCCAACCGCTTATGTCTTAGTCTTCCCAGTGGTCTCTTTCCATCTGGCTTTCCCACCAATACCCTGTTTGCATTCCCCTTCTCCCTTTTCTACCTCCTCTGCCCACCTCATCCTCCTTAGCTTGATGATTCTAATTGTACTTGGAGAAGAGTACAAGTTATGAAGCTTCTCATTATGCAGTTTTCTCCAACATCCTGTTACTTCATCTCTCTTCCATCAAAATATTCTCCATTCACGGAAACAATAAAGTCAACTTAAATTTCGGTACATCAAATGTCTGTGCTATTTTCTTCAGTGTCTCAGACATGATATTCAGATCAATGTATCCTACTTCTCTCTGGATATCGTGAAGAGTTACGTGAATTCAAATTAATTCCATGAAGCGCAGTACTTCTTGAGGGGATGACAGTAGCTTAACTCATAGAGAAACTCTTAATTTTTATGGTACCCAGAGCTTTATTACCGTATTCATAAAATTTCCACGCTAGTCTCCTTCCTGTTCCATAAGAATCCTGTCTACACACTGCAACCGATTTCTCAGATCCTATTAGAGTATGCCCTCACATGTGTGCCTAAGTTTTCCAAGTGATTCTTCCTTTCATGTGTTCCCACTAAAACCCTGTATGCATTAATTACCTGTCCCATGCTTGCTAAATTCTCCAGTATCATCGTTCTTGTCTTGATCGACCTAGCAACATTTCGTGAAGATTACAAATTATATAGTATACTCGTCATAATTAATTTAAATTAAGACCATCCTAGTATGATTATAATAAATTTAAATCTACCTTCACAAATTTGGTATGTTATGTAGCTAGACTGAACTGCTACAACATAGCGACAGTATCAACACAGGGAGCGTCCTGTACATATGTCATCGTACGAAAATATAAAATACATCACTCCAAGTAAACAACCTGTTGAGTACATACAGAATAAAGAACATAAGATCCACAAACCGAAGTAATATAGGCAATAATAAAAATGGAATAAATATAATCACACCAGCCACTATGAGGCGAGAAAATATGAACATGCATACATTCATACTGAATACGATAAATATTTTAATAATACTAGTAGAATAATTTGCGGATCTAAACTGAGGGAATGAGAACAATTTCAGTGAGGCTTAGTTCGCGACAGATCTTAAAATTTAAGATTACTGTCTTCTGAGATATGACACAGTGAAGCCCTTCCTTGGGAAGTTTAATCCTCGCGGATGTGAAAGCTCATATGCAAGGGAATGTCATGCCCAGAAGGAAATAGGAACTCGATAAGTGACTCTGGACATACTATATGAAATAAATTATTCCGAATTAAGTGAAGCACACTCGAGAGGAAAGAATGCGAGGAATGGTCAGATGAATAGCTTCACTTGAAGAATTACAACATGGAACACACATTGTAAGGAAAAACAGGGAGAACAAGTGGAAGAATTGTGCAGAGTAATGGTATAGCCTTTGAAGAGAATAATGTGGGAATTCAGAATGGAAGCGAAAGGCGGTAAGCGGAAAAACAAAAAATGTGAAAACTGGAGATATAGAAGAAAATGCAAAGGCAAATGGAGAGAATAATAGGAAGAAATTCACTGAGCAAAATCGACAGAAAACAATTTGGTGTAAATTAAATGCACTGAAGTTCGTAAGACATGGGAGATTACAAGATATCAGAACCACTTAAACTTTAGTTTATTTGCTACCGCGTATAAACAAGTAGCCTTACAAATATGAGGATATATTCTTTGATCATAAACACGTCATGCAATTTTAATTAAATGAAAAGAAGTTTCACGATTTGTATTGTATGTAGTAGCCCTAAGGAAATGTGAATTGCTTGCAATATTTTGGCCTGAAAAAAATTAAGGAAAGAGACCACTGAGGTGTCTAAGGCTGTATGCTGAGTAATATTATAAGAAGGGAAAAGGGGGTGGAAGGTTCTGGAAATGGGAGTGTCATTTATTCGTCATCAATTTCTGCTCTGCACGTATGTGCTACATACTGTAAATTGAGCGGATAAACTAGACGAACAAGCCAGTAATTTCAATACGCAAACGCTTTCCGATTACTTAAAAGCAGAGAATTTCTTGCTCAACTGAGCAACTGAATAGTACTATCGTCTTTGATATAACATCATGCAGTCTATTGCAAGCCAACCGACGTTTCGGAGGAATATGTCTTCTCCATTCTCAGGACCGGAAAATAAGCCACCATGAAACCAGCATGAAGCACGTAGCATGCAAGCAAGTCAAGTTCTGTTGACTTTCAATGGACTACTCGAAACTATATAACAAAGCAAGATTTTTCATAATCACCCTTGTGAGAGCCTCAAATCCTACATAACTGAGTAACTGTCTAGCTTTTCAAGGAAGACCCTGCCTCATGGTGTGAAGATTCGACAATTAAACGCAAAGTTTAATTCGGTTTAGTGTTAAAAACAACTAGTATAAAGTAAAGAATAGTTATTACTTGCATGCTTGTTCCACAGACTTCTTAGAACTGGGAATCCCCGTTGTGCTATCTCGTGACAGAAGTGAAGGAAGTTTCTGTAAGCATGAATCCAAGTACTTCCGGTCTTTGTCGCAGATATCATCATCACCTACTGCCGGTGGAGCTGCAATCAAGAAGGTTCAAAGTGAAACTCATCTCACAACAAGAGTCTTAAAAGCAGGAATAGAGAGAGGACTTCAAAGCACTGAAGCTCTTCAGCGTCTTTAATAAGCTTCGAAATCGGATTCAGTAGTAATCGTCAGGGCTCTGAAGCTATTCCAGTCTTTGGACGTAAAATTGCTGTTCAACTACGCATTATTATTGAACTTCTATTGAAGACGTTTCTGATGGTAGCAATATTTCATTAATCACAACTCTATCATATTATGCTAGGGGTTTTCTGAGGAACCTCTAAATTTTATATCCATCTCTCGGACAATACATTACATTATGAAGGCTGTGTGTTCGTCGACCGAATTCCACATCTTTAACTTATTTCTACGTTATTCGTAACACAAATATTTTAATTATAAAGACGTCCTACCGCTGTTTTGTCTTGTATTCATATATTTTAAACTACTTTAATAAAATATTTATTCCATCCAGCCTTCGGTGGTACCAGAGTTCAGGCGGCTAGTCTCTGGTTTCCCACAGCGGCAGACCCGGTTCGATCCCAGGCCAGATCATATGGGATTTGTGATGGACAAAGTGACACTGAGGCAGGTATTTTTTACGGGTACTTTGGTTTCTTCTGCGAATTCTTGTTCCACCGAGAGCTCCACAATCACTATCATCATCTATCATCCGTGTTTGGCACAATAGGCAAAATAGTGGCCGACGTACCAAGTGGACTCAGTCTCACCCCACTCTAAGAAATTAAAAAAATATATATATTACGCAACCTTTTGGGTCAGCTATTTCGTAGAATATTGTGATCAGCATCGCAATGATTTTCAGCGCCCACATATCAGCTTGTGAGTTTGAAATTAGTTGATAGTAACAGAATATCAGGAGGGCAAAATGCTTTGATCTATAAATATTGGAAGCAAATTACTTTGTTAGAAGCTCAAATTACTTAGTATAATCAAGGAAGGGTGTTCATGTAGTTGTCAGGGAAAAGCGCTTTGATCACAGGGAGTGGTTAGGTACTAGTATGATTTCAGTGCACATTTTCTTGTGGATGTTATGGTACCGGCTTTAATGTCATCAGAGAAATATTGTTTCTCTTTCTTGTGAGTTCTTTGCACAAAGAGAAAAATAATGGAGGGATCGTGTCTGTCCCCTCATGTGTGAATTCGGTGGATATCTAGTGTCAGAGCTCTGCAAACCTTGCCGAGTTAATTTAATTTCCGTTCATATCAGTCGAATACAAACAAAATTGTACATTAAAACCAAATGACAATTTATCGATTTTAAGGAAAATAGTAGGGTTGTGCCTCAGGTGGTTATTCGCTAATTTCCCACCTCGGCTGCCCGGGTTCAATCTCAGGTCAGGTCTTCTGGGTGTTGTTTGCATTTCTCGTCTCTCCACACTTGCCACTTGCCACTTGTGCCACTTGCCACTTGCCACTTGCCACCCTCGTTACATTATCCTTAAATTTATCAACCGAATAATATTTGATAACGATGCAAATTAAAGAATATAATATTTGAAACTATATAACAGTTTAATTAAATTCTTATTTATTTGCATATTAACTCAACAGCGTAATTCCTTTCAATTCTTTATTATTTATGTGCCGAGTCAACAGCCGCAAGGCCAATTACAGACAGAGCACAGGGTAGATACGAGTAATTACATTATGGACAAACATTACATACAGTAATAGTAATAATAATAATAATAATAATAATAATAATAATTTAATTCCTTATTTATATACTTGATGATCTGAGTGGGCAATTACTGTCAGCAGATACAGATTATGCAGCAATTAG
>NW_019732857.1:463455-524789 GCF_002891405.2 Cryptotermes secundus | reverse complement strand
GAAATGGTGCTAAGCCGGTCAGGGTAGCCGAGCGGTCTAAGGCATGTACTGTCTTCTCTCGCTTGCAAACCGGGATCGTGGGTTCGAATCCCACTCAGGGCATGGACGTTTAATTTGTGTGTCTGCGTTTTTCTGTGTTTGTTTACAGGTAGAGGCCTTGCGACGAGCTGATCACCCGCCCAAGGAGTCCTACCGAATGTGTAAGATCTAGAAAAACTGAAGTGAGCCGAGAAGTTCACGGAGGTAGGCCTAGACCCACCGGGGCTGTAGTGCCAAGGAAACAAAAAATGGTGCTAAGGAAGTGAGGATGGGATGTGGAAGAAATTAATCCTGGTTCGTGTCCATTAGCAGGCTTAGCATTAGTCGCGAACGGTGATGAACCTCAAGGTCTATAACCACAGAGTCAGTGAAGTATATAATTAGTCACTTTTGCCTATACTCTACAAGACGTCGCAGAGTCACCCCACAGAAATTAAGTCAATTTAATGCAGAGAGTGAAATAAAATGAGATCTAGGGAATTTCTGTGGTGAATGTCCAAAACGTAGCATTCGAAATCATCTTGTCTAAGAGGTACCGAATATATAGGTAGAACTATTTTATCCTGGCGATGGAGGAAGTAGGTTCCTCCGAAACGTTAGCAACCATCAGACTACATTCTTCTTACACACAAAATAATCTTAATTGTGGGTGCATTACTGGAATTTAAAGAAAACTAGAAAGAACATTTTCAACGACAGCTACTATACCTGATGGAACAGGAATGGATGTTGCCTGCTCCAGACTGGAGGGCACGCCTTTGCGTCTGTTGAATTTATCATTTTGTAGCCTCTTATTTAGTTTTCGGTTCAATATTGTTCTAATCAATTTATTATTATGTCGTGTTTTTAATAGTTTCGTTCCTAGTACAAACTGCTCAATAAATATCGAATCTCGGTTTGCTTCTTCTCAATAACTTATGGCCAAAGATGACCCACTAAGAAGTAAGTTAGCCTTCCAAGATTTTAGCCAAGAGAAGCAGGATTAATCCATTTAATTACTTATGTTGATGATAACGTAATATTTCAATTTATTTTAAATGTAATCACGTATTCGGTTATATGTTTCCGCAGCTGTGAAAATTCATATTCTAGTCATTTGTGTTTTCATACTGTTGTGCNGGATAGAGGGGTAACAGCGCTATGGAAGAAAAAATATCAGCATTTTGAGGGTAAATTTAATTCTACCTTGAATATCCTGAAGCTTGTACACACCTACCAGATTTTATATTATTTATTTATTACAAACTTTTATGAATATATTCTTGCGTGTCTTCGTATTTTATAATTATTTCAAATGTGTCGCGATATACTTATTACATTAACTGTGAATTCAAAAGTCAAGACTTTTATGGAAAATAGGTTTGGTTATTAAATCTTAAGTTACTCGAACATACAATGAAGTTTTTACTTTCTCTTGTCCCTTTATTCAGCTGACTAAACACGAGTTCTGCCTTTTTATCAGCAATTACATTCTACGATCTTAGGAATTCATATTAAATTCATGATGAATATAATTTTGAGTATTCATACCCAATTGCATGCAGGAGAACGTCGTTGGGGTCGAGTGACACGAGCAGTGCAAAGATGAGGACCTGTAATATTCAGCCATTCCTGCTTTATTACATATAAAATTCAGGCGACGTACTCCGTTCTGGCGATCGGGGTGTGACGATGTTGTAACAGTTGCAATTGTACTAGGGGAAATGCCACAAGTTATTTCCACGTAAAACGAATCGTGACGTGAACAGGGAAACTTAGTCCGACTCCAGACCACGTGGTCAGTGTAGATAACTATTCCCGACATAGGAAGAAAAACAACTCCGTCACTACTAGTTAACAGAATTGTTCGGGGCCCAAATGTGTTCTCTCAATGCGTTATGTGCTCTGCATTGAAGCACCTCGAAAGCGGATGTAACGCCTGAACAATATCAAGTGTTGAGGCTAAGAATTCGCACAACTCCTCGTACTGCGGCGTATAGACACGTTTAAAAGCCACGATTGCGAAATAAGCAACTATACAACAGCTGTTGCGATCCGACTGTTCCTCAAACAAGCATGTTTCCACGGAAACAAAAGAATCTAAAAATAATGGAAGAGACGTTTTCTACCCTGTCCGTGCCGAGATGTTATAAGCAGGGCCAGTTAGTTGTTCCAGTGAATGAGATGTTGAGTTAGTGCTAGAACAGCTAGGTTTTAATCGTAGTGAGCTGTTGCTGTTAGAAACTAGTAGCTGAGGGCGGGGATGGTTCGAGAACTCAGAGGAAGGGGAACTTCCGCCCTTGAAAGCCGTTACCAAGCAACGGCAATAAAGACGTGACTGTGGCTACTAGTGTGGGTGTAACAGTGAAATATAAAGTGTAGCCACGTGCTGTGCCAAACAGTCCAATAAATCCGATCAATCCAAAACCCGTCTATAATCACTATATTGGTCTCAATATGCCCCCTCGATATGGTGATTTGTTTTTATCGTGTCATGACAGAACAGCCGCTATTCTTGTGGAGAGAAAAGGCCATGCCAGATTTAAACTAAAAGTGAAATATAGCTATAAAGTGTTGTAAAACCGAAAGGTTTTACATTTAAGGAATTTAGTTCCCTGATTTCGAGTTGTCCCATGCGCACAGGTGGATGGACAGGGAAGCCGATTATAATAGGTGCTCGTCAGCAATGCAGATAAACCAAAAACTGAATATCCAGTCTTCTATAACATCGTAATTTTAATTTCTTAAATAACAAATTAAATTTAAGGTAAGAAAGGCTGAAGTAATGTTATTTATACATGTAGCTATAAAACTTTCAAGCGGTTAAAACAAAAGTGTATGGTATAATAAGTCATTTATTGTATTGAGAAGATTGGTGCCGATTTTTGATGTTTATATGCACTAAAACAAGTTGACAACCGACTACAGCAGTGGCACACACATGTGGAATTATGCTCTATAGTAACCAAATACCGTGTCTTAGAAAGAATATGACGACAAAAAGAAATTAGTTATATGGAAGTATTCCTTTAAACGAAAATTTTCACATAAATTAACAGAGTAAGTATGTATATTCTTTTCCGATCTAATAATATCGTAATCACCGTGTTGATTAAAATGTTCTTGTTCAGGTATTGGTGAAGATTTCGTGTCATTCTTTCCAGTTTCACATTTACTTAAACCACAATAAGCCAGACAGGTAAACTTAAGATAGACTTGAAAGGATTCTGACGATGGTGTATACTGTACTTCTTTTGGCTTGTTTTGGACTTCATCCATCGTCTGGTATGTAAAAGACAAAAGACTACGACGTTTCGGAGACTGGATCTATCTCCGTCTTCAGGTGGATAGGGAAGGATAAACCTACTCAGTTGGGCCCGTTAGAAAGAGCTAGTCTCAATCACTGAACTGAGTAGGTTTATCCTTCCCTACCCACCTGAAGACGGAGACAGATCCAATCTCCGAAACGTCGTGGTCTTTTGTCTTTTACATACCAGACGATGGGTGAGTCCAAAATAAGCCAAAAGAGGTAAATTTAAATTAAAAATTTGCGGCAATATGAGAACCGGAAAGTTCCGTTACATTCCTGTGATGTTTGCTCTCCGTAGCCTGAAAAGTAAGAGTTCACAGCAAAATCTAAGGTCGCTTCTCGCAACTTGTGTTTTCAAGAACATTCGTCTCTGTTGCACTTTTCTATAGTAATTACGTATCAGAGCAAAAAAAAGTAAAAACTGTCGCTGTAACAAGCCGTGGACGTCCACAGGGATGTAATACTTTGAGACTCCCACATCTTCTAGATAATCGGCTCACAGATGACGGTGAGGTTGTCAGCCTTAGGGGCGGGCCACCCTTTATTACCCAGGAATATTCCTGGTACTCTTTTCTATTAGAGGCTGAATTGACCTCACGGCCATAATGAGGCTGGAAGGATTAGGTCAATCGAAAAATCCATCGGCCTCATCCGGAATCGAATCCGCGACGTTCAGGTTCGCAGTATAGTGCCTCAAGTAACAATGCAACTGCTTGTTTATGTATCACAGTATCAAAGGATTCTCCTCGGACCTAAACTCAATAAAGTGTTATTCCTGTAGCCTATATCTAGGGGCCCTGCTGTGTCATTTTGTAGGAAATTCTATTAGCGGCATAGAATGAGCTCTGTGTTACAAACGTAACACCATATACCGTTGTAGCCAAGGGTTACAGGAACACATGTGTGGTATAAATATGGACCAATGTGATTGATCCAATGCCGATACACCAAAGTGTCAAATTCAGAGCGCCATTTTCCCTGTGACAAGGAAATAAATACGGGATCATTGAAAATGAGTCTCAGTCCCAATGTAATTTGCAGTGTAGGAAGTTGCATTTCACGGACTCTTCTAACACTGCATCAACTAGCGAGGTTAATTAGCGTCACATAAGGTATGGTAGGGTGATGATGAGTGTTGAGTTTAGTCGGAAGCAGACGTGGTTAATCCAGCAAGGGTTGTTCTCTGTGATAAAGTAAGGCCAGTATAACTTTAATCAGGAAAGCACATATATTCAAATAGGTGCCTCATGGAGATATGTAGAACCATCCTTGTTGTCGTTACAATAACGAAAAATAATAATTGTATTATTATATAAGTACGTAACTTGTTATTTCACGTATCTCACTTGCATTGATATGTATACTGTCGCTATTTGGAGTGACTGTAGACAGAGTTTGAATTGGTGAATGGATTTATTGACCATTTACAGGTCGTAAATAGAAATAACTGTAACACAACTGTTGATTTCCACACTACAAATCACTCCACGATGAGTCTTCTCAGTCTGCTTGTCTGATTGTTTTAATACGAGTATATTCTTTTCAGTCTGTGCGACTGTAAGATCATAGATCAATCATTATCATCAGTAATCTGTCAAGACGACAGGTCCACAGTCTCTTCCAAAACAATTCCTCCACTTAATGCGATCTAGAGCTTTCTCCTTCAAATGACAGTATCCTCTTCTGTCCCCAAGGTCATCCAGCATCTTCTTACGTCTTCTTCCTCGTCTTCTTGTCACTTCTATCCGCCCATCTATCTTTCCTTCGATAGCTTCTTTTAGAAGGCAGTTTCTGCGTAAAACATGACCAATCCAATTAGCCTTCCGTTTTCTTATTTCGTGTAGGATATTCCTCTGCTCACTGACTCTAATTAACACTTCTTCATTTCTCACATAATCGGTCCAACTGATCTTCTCCATTCTTCTCCAACACCACATTTCGAAACTTTCCAGATGTTTCTGATCTACTGCCCTAAGTGTCCATGTTTCAGCCCCATACAGAGCTATGCTCCAAATGTAGCATTTCACTAGTTTCTTCCTCAAATTTAAGTCCAATTTGCTGGTAAAAAGATTCTTCTTCTTGCTAAATGCAGCTTTTGCCATAGATCAATATAACGTAACAAATGAATCAAGACATCAGAATTTAATATTCCCAAACAAAAAGTAACTAAGTGATATTATGATTAAGGCAACTCTGTATACCAATTTACCGATCACAATGGCCGCGCGATCTAAAGCATGAAACGTCTTCGCCCAATCGAACACTGGCGTCGTAGGTTCAAATCTCATCCAAGGTATGGATGTCTATGTGCGATTATTCTGTATTTGTGTTGTTTCGTTTGTAGATAACGGCCTTGCGACGGGCTGATCCCCCGTCCAAGGATTCCTACCAATTGTGTAAAAGATTAAGAAACTGAAAAAGCGGTCAAGGCCCCACAAGAGGGCTGTAGAGCGATAGATAGATAAATGTAAATTTAATTTCTCTCTTTTCTGTCAATTGCTTAATTTCTTTGGCGCTTCAGACAAGAACATGTCATTAACACCGGACGAAAGGATTGAAATAGCTCAAGATGTATTTCAGTATTACCAACTGATGATAAAACAGCTACTTCTACTGGTTCCATTTTGATGGGTATATTTTTTACGAAGCTACGTCTCTGTTTTTAGCAATGGAAATTAGTTTTTTACGTATTTTAAGTCAATCATCAGTCACCCTTTCACCCGTGACCTTCTTGGAAGACCAGAAAATGTTACTGTTTTGTCAACATATGGCCAATTTAAACTTCTGTTTTAAGTATGTAATGTAAGTTACATAACAGCTATTAAATGTTACCGATAGTCAGTGCGATGTATGTGGTGTTTATTGCACGAATTTACATGTAAGTGTTTATCTTGAACTGAAATCAATCTCTAAACAATAATCATTTAAGAGCTATCGATACAGAATATCATTATCTGATCTCAAATTAACTTCTGGTTTTACGTGATACATTAAATTGCTTCGGGTTTCAAGCATACATGGTCAAGATTAATTAATGACTTCTATAGTCAATGCATGTACCACTACAGGAAATTGAGCTCTGCTCTCTACATCAAATGGAGGTTGTACTCTGAATTAGTTACGAACTGTGGGAAAGTTTCCGGTTCGGCTGGTCCTTCAACACACATGTTTTGCCGCCCATCGTCAGCTCATGAAGTAGTTCACTAGATTGATGGGTACCGTGCTCTAGTAGGGACCTTTCTCATGAAAATCGTAAAAGAAAAGCATAACGGCAAAATTATGTCTGTCCTCAGGTCCATCTGTAAATCTCGTCAGCGAAACATGCGACCTATGCCCATTATATTTTGGATTCCTGATGCCTAACAGACGTTTTCGAGTGAATCCTTTCCGTCTTGGTCCAAAGGAAAAAATTACTTCCTTTTACGATAATCTGTTCCAACTTCATGATCCCCGAAACATCTGCTAATTTAATCCGAAACACATATATCGTGTTTTTCTTACTCTGTTAGGAAATAGAGTCTTGTGTTAATATGTCCCTTTCTGTGTTACAGTTTATCTTCCCTAATAGTCTATCACCTAATTAATGAATTTTCAAGAAATTACGGATTAATGTCATGCCAGGAAACCTCCCATAACTTTGCGCCTTTTACTTTACTTCCATCAACAATACCAACATTGCGGCTGTGTGAATTTATGGAACCGGAGGAAATCCGGCCTCGTTATTAGCTCACTGGCGTAGATTTCTAAAATTGCGTAAAGTAACAGATATTCGAAAAACGTGCAGTTCTTCTTATTGTCTGTTTTTGTAAGTTATAAAACAACAGTATTCCAACATTCAGATATGTGTATTTAATTTTATATTTCGTGGTAACTACTAGGAAATAGTCTGAGCTAAGCATATTAAATTTTTTATTGGTGCGTGCAACAAAGGTACGTAAATGTCACGTAACAATTACACTTAACGCCAAACATGAAAATTTTGACAACGATACGAATATTTGAGGGCTATGTGCATCACTAAAAAATGGATACATTTGAATAGAATTATCACAAGCACCAAATGGAAAGACGGGTTCATAACTTGTCATGTGAAAGGAAACATAAAGAAAGAAAGGTCGCGCCTTAGGTCAAGAGGTTAGTCGCTGGCTTTCCACCGCGGCGGCCCGGGTTCGATCCCGGGTCTGGTCAAGTGGGATTTCTGGTGGACAAAGTGGCGTTGAGGCAGGTTTTCTCACTGTACTTCGGTATCCCCTGACAATCTTCAATTCACCAATTGCTCCACAATCACCCTCACTTATCATACGTGGCTGGTACAATAGGCTAGAAGTGGCCGCAGTACAAGGGACTTAGTCCCACCCAACTAGCAATAAAAAAATTAAATAAAGGAAAGTTACATCAATACCCAGTCACCACGGACATTTACAGGACAAATTAAGAGCACAAAGCCAAAACGTGGGGAATTAACAGAACGGAAAACTACAGTTGGTTATAGCAGAAATAATCCAGAAGGAAAATGAAGATCGAAAGAACGATGAACTTTATATTTAACAGATTATCATATTTTGCTTTCTTTCTGATAATTACTCTTTAGATGAAGAAATTTAGAACAGAATAGAAACCACGAACTTGTCATGAGGTATTCCAGATCATCACACTCCCTAGCATGTCAGTCACTTAGCACCTTTTCTTTAAAAAAATATTCAAAAATCGCACTTAATGCGCGACAAGAAACATAAATCATGATACAGATTGTAAATAAACGTTAATCTGTGTTGTCATGACAGCTGGAGTGCTTGTGTGGTTTGGCAGAGCCTGTCAGCAGAATGTGCAGCGTGAACAGCGACTGTAATATAATTAATTGGTTTCTGGTTTGGTACGGATACCATAGCACAGTTCCAATCACAGAGCGTGATTGAAATTCAAATAGAAAGTGATTCCTACGCGAGAAACGCATACATCATTCGATGCGAAATATCAAGTGTATATTACTCAAAATTCCAAGGAACCGTACCTTGAATGTACCTATATAACATGAAGACCTTCGTGTGTTGGCAAATTAGAAATTTCCCCTAAGCACACATACACATGTACAGTAACTTCGGATCTACACGTAATCATAAAACTTCACATGTAACTGCAAAGTGAACNCACAGACAAATTTTAAATATAGTATAACTGTTAGTATTTTTATTATTTGCATGTCCAGTAAAATAAAATGAATTACGTATATTATTATTATCCTCTGAAAATCTCTACTATTCATTTCTTAATTAAATATTCATGTTTCGTTCCTCAATTCGTAATAACACTTAGTTTAATAATAATGAAATTATTATTACTGTCATAATTATCAGCTATCTGATTGTTTACTTTTACTTGTATTCATTATTATTTCTTCTAAGTACTTACCTGTAATTTGTATTTGACTTTTAATAAGTTTGTCTATAATGTAATTCATTCATCTGCACTGTGCTGTGTCTGTAATTGGCCTTGCGGCTGTTGACTCGGCACATTAATAATAAAGAATTGAATTGAATTGAATTTGAAATCCACTCTTTTAAAAAACTGCTATTCAGTTAAAACATATGAAATGCAAACAACTTACAAAAGTCAAATCTTAACGTAGTGTAACGTATTTCAGCATGTTTACTACACATCGATTCTACTATAGGCCTTTAATTTTTGGGGCTGTATCCTCTCTCAGTAACGTCTGAAGTCACAGCAATCCCCGCCGAAACAAATCAGACAGGTAAAGAGTATAACTGGAGCATACCTTCTTCCTGGTATATTTACCGCGCGTAACTGTGTGTACCGTGAGCGTGTTACAGAGATGAGAATATCTACAGCCACTAAATATGTTCGAATTTCATATTCGTACTAATTTTTCATTTGTCAGGAGATTAGTTGAAAGGGATAGGAGAGACGAAACCGCAAAATGGATTGAAAAAAATTAAATTGAAATGGTGCGGAAGATTCCATTGTGCTATAATTCATCAGGGAGAGAGATGGAATGTGAGAAAAATAAGAGAAAATTTATGCCTCTGTTATACAATTCCCGTAACTGAAGTCACGACGTCTCGGCTTTATTGTATTCGTCCGGGACTAAATTTAAATCGTACAACCAGAAAACGCCATTAATTTCGAATGTTCTGTGCCATTGCAATCATCTATTGAATTTCACCCACTCCTGGCTTCCCAGCATACATGGTCGTCCCTCTCGTGTTGCCGTTAGCTTAACATAGATGGACGTCCATGTCGACACCACACATTTATCTTTTCTGTTGTTCCAAACGCGTCACTGAGGGAGGGGATATTTTGCAGGCTGGCTCTTATTAAGATGAGAATAGTATATTTTCATAGCGTTTAATAAATATCTCTAATATCTGAGCACTGCTTTAGATTTATATCTGTCTATCCGATGCTTTTTATCATTCACTTCCAATCTATTTGAATATTTAGAGCTTATTTACAACTTTCCTGAAGATTTAGTGAATTGTATTTTCAACGAATTTAAAACAATTGTGTATACATCCATATTCAGTTTTAGATAAATTAAACTTTTCCTTAGAACTGTATATGAATGCTCTTTTTGCAGGGCTACCAACCGGAACCATACTCTTTGATCCCACTGAACATGGAACTGTTTGTATTCAGTGTGTAAAATACAAAGTGATAGGTTACTTCAATATCTTATGTATCTAAACTGAATTAAATAAAATATTTTAACTCCAGTTTTCAGATACGATTTAAGGTTATTTCGAATACGAAACATACAACAAAGGTAAAAATGATTTCCTCAATTTAAGCTTCTCAATTTTCTTTTGCGATCAGTGAAAATACAAAGGAGAGACAGAAATTTGTATATTTCTTTATTAGTGTTAAAAACAACTATAAATTTCTATAAATACACGGAGATAAACACCACATAATTTGAATTTGAAGTACACTTTCTCCTAAAATTTGAGGCCATATGGTATGTAGAAGATTACCGACGTTTCGGAAGATCTGCTGGCTCCAACTTCGGGTCGAAGACTAAGCCAAGGAAGTAGGAAGAATCATGTCTAATATAGTTTGATTTCTGTGCCAAGTTGAAACCCATCATTCGGAGGCATTTTCTACTCACTTATTATCGACAAATATCACTGATTCACCGTCTTACGTGCAACGCGTCCTTTTAGAACTCATTTAAAACGTTTTTATATCACACAGTCCTTCTTTTTAAAAATTACTTAAAATTTTCTCTACTTTGAGCTTCAAGTTTTGACCGACATTGGTCATCATCAGGTGTTTAAGAATTTTTATGAAAACTGCTGTGCTTCCTCTTTGTGGTTATGATGTGTACTCCCATTAACGCACTCGTGTATCTGTAACATGTTTTAATATCTTATGTTATTATTTTTGTATATGTGTTAATGTCCCGGATGGTTATATTTTAATGTACTACATGGTGCTGGCTGGCCCGTCTTGTTGTGTTGTATGGCTAGACGGATCTAGAACCGCAAAACGGAAGCAAAGCAGTTTTCACCAACAATTTTAAACACCTGAAGATAATCAATGCCGGTCGAAACATGTAGTGCAATGTACAGAAACTTTTAAATAACACATTGTGTGATAAAAGAAATTTTGATATAAGTTTAGAAAGAAGCGTTGCACATAAGACGGTGAACCAGACATTTGTCGAACATTAAATGATGTGCAAAAGGTTGTTACATTCTATTCGCATCAAACTCAACATCCAAGCTTTCAAAATAATGTTGTTCTCACTTTCCCAGAGAAATGTATTGTTTTTTGATATGCCAAGTGTACAAAGTAAGAGATAGTATTGCAAGCCTCAGTATTAGATTAATATTTATATCAGTAGCTCAGCCAGTAAACTAACGACCGAGGGCTCGATTCTCGGCGAAGAAAGAATTTATTATTTTTGCAGCATTGTCCAGACCGGCTTTGGGGCTTCAACTAACACATTTTGGTTAGCACGGAATGACTCTAAGAGTGAAACTGATAACCTCCTTGATCTATGGATAGAATAGGTAGGTGTTGAGCTTTGTCTCTGCTCCTGGTTAAGTTTTCATGGCAAGAAGATTACCACCGGAATACTTTTGTTTCGTCTGCCAGTTGACAGTGATTCATGTCCCGTATTTTCCTGGCGGTACTCAATATTGCATACAAATGAATATAACATATAAGTTCAATTTATGTTGTGTTGTGATATCATGAGGGAAGATTTGTGCAAAGTAAAGAGATTATAATGGAGAACTGAGAATTTCCAGAGCAGATATTTTAATATATTTTGTTTCTAATATCGCTGCTTGTATCTCGGAGTATAGTTATTTAAATATCTTATAATTTGATATAAAGCATTTGACTCGCACAAACTGTAGCAAATAAAAATTACGCGGAGAGTTAAAGGTAAAAAATGTCTTTTGTACAGATTCTCTTTTGCATTGTTGTTACAAGAATTTTAAACAATAGACTAAGACCTTACATATGCTCTTAATACATTGAACCATTAGTTCTCATGTCATGTAACGACTCTTATCCAGCTACACAGTTTATATGGCGTCGATTTCTTTTTACTTCGGATGAAGTTCTGAATGGATCAAAGCAATCGTTGCCTTTCTTTAAGCAATATTTAGAGTTCTGTCAGGAGATACTAAAGAAAACGACGAAAGCCCTCAACCAGTATACCCGGTCTTCGAAATGAGATTGGAAACCAGGAACTTCCGAATAAAAAACTGGCTTCTTCGCAACGTTTTATGATAACTAAGGACAATTTGCTATATATGTTTCTATTTTCAGTGTTCCTTGCTCTTGGTGACGCTATTTCATTCAATTTCTTTTTTCGCATTTAAATCCCAAATAGTCTGTAGAAATTTCTGTTAAGCTCTCTGGTATGTATTCTCACATCTTTTGTGAACAAGCAGGCTGTCCTGAGAAATGAGTTGTACAAATTTACGTAGTCTTATCTCTATTAAGGCTGACTTCTGTCGCGTTTGTTTGGAAACAGAGATGTCAGGAAAGGTGACTATTAATCCTATTATATGACGACATGACTTCATTCTCAGATTTCAATTGCTTTTACCTCGAGACAAGAAGGGATGGCTCTCATCGCGGGAAGGAACTCTTCCGCACCAAACAATGCTTGTTCCTTGGCAAGTATCTAGTCGACAGCACAAGGGAAGCATCCTATTCCGGGAAGTAAAGGGAATTACATCACATCCTGACTCTATTCAATGCATTCCTGAACCATTTCGTGTATTTCCGTTCACTCCAAACAGAGTGTGACATAAAAATAAAAGGAAAGGGAATAGTCCAAAGGCTCCCATTTTGTAAAAGTTACGTTATAATGGAATATCTGAAAAAGAGGAGATCCGAATTATATCAAATCTAATACATCACTAGTGCGAAGGTATAAAATCCTTTGCTTGTAAGCATATAGGTTAATTTGAGGACAAACACAAACACTGAAAACTCAAATTTCTTAATTCCTGCTCATTTTTTTAACCTGACTTCTACTCAAGACCTTTTATTCAGATCTCTTTTATTAACTGTTTACTTAATATATTGTATATGAACTTACCTTTCGGTTTATGTAAGAATCTTTTTATGTCATCTTATACGAGATAAAAGAGAATATATTTCTGTTCTGCTGTTCTCAGCTATGTGGAAATTCAGGCATATTTTGTCACGTTTTCGTGCTTTTGTCTAAACGGATGTCTGCCCCTCTAGCTAATCTGGAAAAACTAATAAAAGTTCGAAATTTTTACATGAACACCATATTAACAAGCGCAACCCTACATCTCTTGATACGAATTTCCTACGCTTACTCTTATCATTATGCTTTCTGTGCGAAAGTTCAAGGTTGAAGTGATTCTAGCGCTGCCAAGTATAATTTGCACGCAATTTATATGATAATAGATTTTTAAAAATATGGTAACTTTTGTTTTTGTAGAATGTAAAACAAAATAATGGTCTCAGAAAATCTGTATTTGTTTTCAGTTTATTCACGGTACCCACTGAACCTTGGACCCAGGATAGCGCTGTCAGTGTAGACATTGTCTATGGGCTGTACGACCTAGGGGTCGGAGTTCGAGTCTCAGTAGGGTCAAGAAATTTTTATTTTCTTTGTCATCCAGACCAGTTCTAGGGCCCAACCAGCCTCTTATCCAGTTGGTAATGGGTGCTCTTTCCACAGGGGTAAAGCGGTCAGGCCGTGAAACTTACCACTCACTTCCAACTAGTGCCGAGTTCAAGAAAACGTGGAGCTATACCTCCACTCTCCCATACGTCTTCACGGAGTAGTGCTTAATTAATTAAGAACAGGAATGACTTTAATTTCACCTTATATGCTAATCATTTTTCACCAGAAAAGTGAAAACTTGCACGTTAATAAGTCATACATTTGTCTGTAACAGTTATTTTGGAAATATTAGTTACGTGTTAACAGCTCCAAATATGAGGAAATTACAGATTTCAATATGTATGTGACAAATGTAATGTCACACTCTGAACCTACATGTGGATGTTAAACACAGAAATGGACAGATTTGCAGAAATTATAATTATTTGCTTATAAATACTCGTATTTCTACCCTAACATTATAGACTGAAAGAACTGCAAACAAATAAAGTGCCATAATTTGTTTAAAGAACTTTTTGTGCCTAATGAAAACACAGATTCAACTTTAGACATATATGTAAATCATGCGGTAATCGGTGGTTTCACTGCTCAGATCCTTCTAATAACGTTTCATATGAAATTAAATTAAATTAAATTTAATTTGGAGTTAGAACTTTAATTTTCAACGTTAAATATAGTTTTACTTTCATTAAGTTACTGGCTTGGGGCACGTGGTAGCGTAGATGGTTGAGGGGCTATGCTACAAGCCGGGAGGTCGCGGGTTCAAGTCCCGATGAGGTAATTGAATTTTTTTCAAATGACCTAATCCTTCCAGCCGCACTATGGCCCTGGGGTTGTCTCAGCCTCCAACAGAAATGAGTACCAAGAATTAATTAAATAATTTTCCTGGGGAGTAAAGCGCGGCCGGGGCGTAGGGCTGACAAACTTACCGCCATCTTTGAGCCGCTTGTCTAGATAATGTGGGACCCTTAATGTCTCACAACCCTATGGGCCTTCACGATCTGGCACAGGGATAGCTTTACTTTTTTTTAAGTGACGGACTGGTACAGAATTAAAAATAATTTTAATACTGCAGCACTAACGTAGTTGGTTGAGGCACTATGCTACAAGCCGGAAGGTGGCGGGATCGAATCCCGATGAGGTGAATTTTTTAAATTGATCCAATCCTTCCAGCCGCAATATGGTCCTGGAGTCGACCCACCCTCTAACATAAATGAGTATCAGGCAAAATCAGGGGGGGGGGGAAGGGTAAAAGGCGGCCTGCACGTAAGACTGACAACCTCACCGACATCTGTCAGCCGATTTCCTAGAAAATATGGGATCCTCAACCTCTCACAACCCTATGGGCCTCTACGGTTTGTTATGGAGATACCTGAATAAATTTATTAATTATTCACAAAGAGGGTTCAAACTATTTATGCATTGCTAATGCATGCTTCACTCCCATCCCTGGAGTGATTTACGACAGTACTAGCTATTTGTCTCAATAAGCTTGCTGTGCTACATGAGCCCTTGGATTCTGGCACATCAATAATCCTAACTTCGTCATGCTAGTAATTAAAATCTCGGTGTATTGGGCCTCGGAATTAATGGTAATACTTCCCGACTCCCAGACAATGAATGTCAAGCAAGAGGGTCCATGGAGCTTCGTGAGTGTATAATTTAATTAAGCACATAACTTAGAGAGAAATGAAGGTGCGTAGGAGCTTAATTTGTTCTATATCTGAGTTTAGTGCGGTATTTGACAAAACTATCTAACTGAATGAGATATAGGTCTACATTACTCATAAGCTGCTCCCTGAAATATTTCGTAACACGAGTTAACTACGTGGGCTACCTGACTCTGAAAATTATGTCTTATAGTATGTGTTCGGTGGGCGCAGGGCCCCGCCATAGTTCAAGCGGTTAGTCGCTGGCATCCCACCGCGGCGGCCCGGGTTCGATCCGAGTCTGGTCAAGTGGGATTTTTTTTTGGAAAAAATGCCGCTGGGGCAGGTTTTCTCCGAATACTTCAGTTTCCCCTGCCAAATCTTCATTCCACCAATTGCTCCACAATCACCCTCACCTATCATCTGGGGCTGGTACAATAGGCCAGAAGTGGCCGTAGTACAAGGGACTTAGTCCCACCTACTAGCAATAAAAAAATGTCTTCGGCGGATTGTCAAAAGAAATATAATTTACCACAAAAGAAACATAGGCAAGATTTAAAAAGCATAAGTAATATATTTCATTAAATTCATATGGACGCAATCATTACCTCAAAGCAAGAGCTCTTCATATTTTAACGCCAGAAGCATTGTTATCATGTGCTGTACAAATTTGAATTCTGCATAAAATTTTTACACCAGTAGTTATGAAGAGATTTCTGCCACATGTAAATCTTTACTGAAATCGCTGTAATACAGTAAGAGTAATACTGGAGCGAGTTGACATGTTAGGAGGTAGCGATAGAACACAAACAGGTTCCAACGGTAAAGAATCAACACGGAAAAACAGAGGAACAGAGAAACTTTTCGAAGCGGTGTTTTCTGTGTCCTTCGCCGCGGCCTTTGTTTTGTAGCGGTGAGGTAAACATATCTCCAAAGCAACAGTTAACTACAACTGTGTTCTCTATGCTGTCCATGTCAATGGGTTATAAGTGGGATGTAGTTCAGAACTTTGTAGTATAACATAAGCGAGACAAGACATGATTTGCTATGCAGAGCCCGGACTGACAGAGAACTTGTATATAGCTCAATAAAGTACTATATGTGCCATACGCACATTTGACAAATGTGAAGCCTAGTCATGACAGACGAACCCATCCTCTCGTTAGAGATGATGTTATATGAGGACTATGAACAAAAGGATTTAGTTGCAAAAAAAATCTCTGGTCGTGAACCTCAAGGGTCTTTCCGCCAAGAAAAACTGATTAGCGGTAAACCGTCAGTCGTGAAGTAACTCATGGCTCTGACGATAACTCTGAGCTTCGTCAGTTGTTAGTAGTCTATTGGAAGTCAGTCCGTGGAGAGAAGACTTGATCGATGCAGCTGAACAATCCGCACTCTTGGAAGCCACTACCAGGGGAGATTAGTGAAGGCACTGTAGGCTGGAAGAACTTGGCTGTTTTTTGTGATTTGTAAAGTGTGGCGCTATAATTAGTTGTAGTAACGAGTCGTGTTTAAAATGGTCAATAAATGCAATCTCCAGTACAAAACCTCGTCTATAGTCACCCCCTCACATGATAATATATTACGGGTGTCATAGGTCTTACACTTTTTATTGAAGGAATATTTGTTATTAATAAGAGTCCAGTTCTTTCAGTTGGAAATTGAAAGAACAATTATACTGAAGCATATTTAATCTGAAAGAAGTGTTCGTAGAACTTTTGGATTGTAGGAGAACGCGATTTTCACCACTGTTGCGTTTTCTCTAGAACGCTGTTCATTAACCGGCAGGCCGTGGACCGCTGGTGGCCCTCAAATTCTAATGAAGGTTATATTCCCTTCATTTCACCAGAGCTAGAGAATATTGTTTGCATTAGTGACTACATTTTCGGTTACTTTCATGCCACTTTGGCGCCAAAATGTTTCATTTTCAATGTTTGCTAATGATTTTTCTGTATCTGTTTTGCTTTGTTTAATGCTGTAACTGAAGGTGTGGCGGTTTAGAAGATGACAAGAAGTCTGGAGTCAGTAGCTCTACAGCGCATGTGTTGATAAGCTTATCCTAAGACGATTTAAATACCTGATTTTTTTTTGTAACACTACAGCCCCAATTTTGGACCTAGGCCTACCTCCATGAAACTCTCCGTTTCACTTCGGTTTACTAGATCTTACACATTCGGTAGGACTCCTTGGGCGAGTGATCAGCTCGTCGCAAGGCCTCTACCTGTAGACAAACACAGAAAAACGCACACAAATATCCATGCCCTGAGTGGGATTCGAACCCACGATCCCGGCTTCCAAGCGAGCGAACACAGTGCATGCCTTAGACCGCTCGGCTACCGTGATTAAATATCTGATAGTTCAACATATTTCTGATATCTTCATACATAATTTAAATTGTGAATGTTTAATATTGGTGGTCATGAAATCTCTAAATTTATTACTATATAAAGATGTTTATCCTTTCTTTCGGTATAAGCATTTTAAACTTATTGGTAATAACTGGATCTGTGAATGTCTCATTAGTCGTATTGTGAGCTGTGAGACAAGGTATTAGTCTCCGGAAACCCACAGCTTCTTTGCTTCTATGTGACAGCAAAATTAAGAAAATGTTTATGAATATTACTGCCTTTCAGGAAATATAAGAGAACGATTTGCATAATTTGGAGTTATAAATTATGAAGAGTTCTTTCTTTCAGAATATAACGCAGTGTTATCGGTTGAAAGCCAGCGGTCGTTTCGGAGGCATATATTGCCTCTTTCTTCAGGGTTGAAAAATAAGTAATTCAAGATATTAATACGAAGCAGATAGTAGTTCTAAACCATGATATTTGTTTGAATTGGAAATTAGAATGAATAGAATTGGTTGTTCGAAAGAAACTTTTAAATTACTCAAAGTTGCCATTACAGTATAACATTCGGTATTGCAGTTTTAAAATGAAGATTCTAAAAATTAATGGTACGACGAATCTGTGTGTTAACACAAATTCAATTTACTTGTGTTTCTGTGGAATGAAACAATGATCTAAAGTATATAGCAGAAAGGAAACTTTTCCCAGTAGCATTATTTTATATACTTATAACGATGTACTGGAACAGAGAACAATTGAATATGCTGTTAGAAATTTTAGAGCAGAAGAGATTTTCACTCAGGAGTGTAAAAAAGGGAAAAGAAGTAAACACAGTTGAGCTTTGTAAATAATTAAGAAAATATGGTAAAAAATAGGTAAAACTCTCCCACCAACAGGCCATGAAGGCCCATGGGATTGTGAGATGTTGAGGCTCCCACATTTTCTAGGCAGTCGGCTCACAGATGGCGGTGAGGTTGTCAGCCTTACTAGCCGGCCCCCCATCATCCTCAGGATGATTCCTGGTACTCTTTTATATTAGAGCCTGAATCGACCCCAAGGTCATAGTGAGGCTGGAAGGATAAGTCAATTGAAAATTCTGATGATATCATCGGTAATCGAACCCAAAACCGTCATCTTGTAGCTTAGCGCCTCAACCAACTACACTATCGACAAATTATATATATTACCTATATCATACGCCCAACAACTTGAATGATTATATGCTTTTTACTGTATTAGTGGAACGTCAAATCGGTACTTGTTACGAAATAGAATATTTCACAATAAATTCAAAAGTACTGAACATAACCAAATGAAAAATACAGGCTGCATTTTTGTGCGAATTAAGACGAAATTGCTTGGATGTTTGAAACACAATTAAATCCTAGATTAAGTTTGGTTTGTCTATTCACTAATTGTTCAGTGACAAACAGTCGCCTTTGTCTTTCAGACAGATACCTGAGCATAAGGATATGGACACATATATACAGTGCAGATTATTTGCATTTGCGTCAATTTTAACAGTTTGCTTTCATGGGGGTCTGATCTTTGAAAATAGACGAACTATTGAAAAGTCACTTCACCTGTGCGTAAAGTAAATGCGTAATATGAAAGTCGTTCTTGTCTGCCCATCCTTACGTTTACTTTGGGACACTGTTGTCAGATATTTCTGATATCTGGTGTTATGGGTCCATATTTGAATGTCGAAAATTAAACTTAGTTTTAGTTTTTAATATATAAATATTAATCATACTTTAGGAAATGTATAAACTTTCTTACAAAGTCCTCATTGAAATAAATGTTTGTCCATGAATTATAGAACAAGGTAACACTGAAGTTTGGTTTGAAATAGTTTTAATGTGTAAATGTATCAAATGTAGTAAATGATAGATGTTTATAACTTTGGAACATAGAATTGCATCTGCAACTAATTAACTATGGTGTACCTTAAATAAAACATATAGTTACATAGTTAACCTCAAACTTATGATTATATTTTGCGTTGTATTAAAATTTCATTAAGGTTGAATTCACAGCCAGTGTTAATAAAAGTTTTGATATTACATCGTATAAGTAAAAACTACGATGTAAATTAGAAAGTCTTTGAAGTGACTGAAGTCAGTCCATTTCAGGGATATTATCTGGAGGTATAAAATTTATATCGATCATTTCGTTTTATGACACGAATAATAAATAAATGTTAAATAACAGAATTTCATCAGCAATAAATAATCATAAAAGAAAAGAAGTATATAAAATTATATGTCTTTAATAACGGTTGGACTCAATTGTAGTCCAATTTGTAGCATTTTTTTAATTTGTTAATCCAAAACATCGTTTTAAAACATTAACATCACAAAAGATAAGGAGTGAATATTATGTTTGGTAGTTGATTAGATAAAAAAGCACATGTTCATTAAGACGACATTTTGTTGATTCTGGAGAGTTATACCTAATAAGATGTAAAGCCATGTAAACAGCTGAAAGTCAATGAACGTTTCGGAGGAATATGTCGCTTCTATCTTTCTGATCGAAAAATAAGCCAAGCAAGAAATTAACACGAAACAAGTAGCAAGTAGAGCTCTGTATTTTGTTGGTCTTGCTTTGGCTTAGTCATAGACACCGAAAATGTAACCAGTATATTTATCCGAAACGTAAGTTAACTTCTACCTTGCTACGTAGCCTGATATTCCAGAAGATTCTTCTAAGCGAAAATTAATTGTACGAACTTTTTTAAATATTCTACTTCGCATATTCCAGAAATCTATATTCTTACAGACAAAGAGATTGTTGTGCAATTCGGAATAGTTGACGTCATCGATGGACGTTTCCTTCAGTAGGCATCACCGTCTTTTGATGCACTGAAAACCTCCTCTTATGACTCTTTGTTGTGCTGTAGACTATCACACTCCTGCTTCAGTTTCATTCGGAGATGCTGAACAAAGCAGAGCTCTTAGTCAGGTTCGTTAATCCGAAGAGGGCGAGGTCTCTGCAAGCAGAAGCTAATATCTCAGTTCCTGGAGCAAGTCCAGGCTTCAAAAGCAAGCTTCAACGAATGGAAGGGAAATATTGAAGTATGCCCACTTTCATTTAATGTACACGACTTAGCAATTATAAAGTTACAAATTAAACATTGGGTTTGAAAACACCACTTATAAAATTTGCACTTTACTTTCACGAAATTCAAACTAAACTTTAAACTTTCACTTTAAGTGCCGAACTAAAATTCCCTCGTAAGTTTGAAATCATGTCACATCGATTTTACGTCATATTTTCCCTATGCCACATTCTGCCTTGAAATAATATATTATAGATACTGTTCTACTAATTACATCGAATTTAGAGCACTTTTACATGTTGACAAGAAGACCGTGAGAAACGAATTCCTTCTGAGAATTAGAGGAAAATTAAATGGTTTTTATCTGGTTGGAATTTTTGCATTCATAAAATTGGTCATACTTTACTACTGCATAGAAACCTTAGGATTTGAATGAATGAATATATAAGGGGTGAGCCTTCTTGGCCCTTGCACCGCGACCTACAGTGGTCTGTTGCGCGGTTAAGATTGCAAGCCATTCGTAAAACATCTCTTTGTTTCCGCGATTTATGTAAATGTTTCTGAGAGGGAAGAATAATTTTGACCCATACAGTTTCTTATATAGTTTAAAATTAACTAACTACTCATTATAGTTCTAAATCTCACTTACTTACTTACTTACGAAGCTGAGCACTTCTTGAGAAGCCGCCAATTGTGCAGCTACTCAAGAATTTCCCAGCATTTTATGGAACCAGAAGATTCATTACCGTGTTCACAAGAGCCCTCCACTGGTCAATCCAATCCATACCATCTCATTCTATCTCTCTAAGATCCATTTTAATATTGACCACCCACATATGCCTTGGTCTTCTCAGTAGTCTCCTTCCTTCTGGCTTTCCCACCAATGTCCTATACGCATTCCTCGTCTCCCCCATTCGTGCTACATGACTTGTCCATCTTATTCTCCTTGACTTGATCATTCTAATTATACTTGGAGAAAAGTACAAGTTATGAAGCTCCTCATTATGCATTTTCTCCAACCTCCTATCACTTAATCCCTCTTCGGTCCAAATATTCTCCTCAACGTCCTGTTCTCAAACACCCTCAGTCTATGTTCCTCCCTTAATGTTAGAGATCAAGTTTCACGCCCATACAGAACCACAGGCAAGCTTTTTTTTTCATTTGGGCTACAGCCCTCATTTGGGCCTAGGCCTACCTCCATGAAACTCTCCGTCAGCAAGATTATAGTTTTGTAAATTCTAATTTTTTTGTTTTTGGACAGCAGACGAGAAGACAAAAGGTCCTGGACTGAATGATAGCAAGCATTACCCGAATTCAATCTCCTCTTAATTTCCTCCTGAATCAGGTTTTGATTTGTTATCGTTGTACCCAAATATCTGAACTGTGATACATTTTCAAAACATCTGTTTTCTATTGTTATGTCATGATTTTGCCCTGCATTTTGGTGACAAGACAGCAGCACATACTTAGTTTTCTCAGTGTTTATTTATAGACCAACCTCCTTGCGTCAGTTAAAGTTTGTGTGTTTCTCTTTATGGTATCTGCATTATCACCCAGTAGATTCATATCATCGGCAAAGACCAACAACTGATGTGTCCCGTTTAATTTCAGTCCCACCTGGTTTCCCTGGACCTTCCTAATGGCATATCCTAAAACGAAGTTGAAAAGGAGTGGCGATAAAGCATCTCCTCCTCAGGACGTTGGGAATACTCAGAGCAAGAGCTACTGACCCGAGCTGTTTTCTTGTTTTCGTCAGCACAAGCCTAGATGTCATATTTTTCTAAAGATTACAATAAAGACCATGTTAATAGTATGATTTACAAGTCTCGTAATTAAGATACTTAATAGTGAAATGTAATTTACACAATGAATTTAAAATTTCAAGAAAAGGAAGTAGCTCTTGTCGAAAAGTCTTCGTAAGTTTATCCTGCGAAAGGGAAGAAGTGAGTGTAATTTATCAGGAGAGAGTTTCATGCATGCTCCGCTTAATAAATCTCCAAGCCACTGGACAAGAGCCATGGCTCCCAAGATTATGCCGGCGCCAGGAAAAAAACCGTTCTTAGCTGAGTGCTTTAAGGTTATTACTGTCACGCTAAAATTCCGGTCCGCCTAAGAACTATGCAATTGGCAAGAAATTCGAGAAAACCTAATGGCGATAGTGCACCCAGAATTAAGGCATTTTCTTCTTATATTCATGTTGCTCCCACTTTGAGCGTAGGACATCCATAGAACATTTCGTTTCAGTGCACTATCTTAATCATAAGACAGTCGGTAGGACTCCTTTGACGGTGGATCAGCCCATCACAAGACCGCTACCTAATACGAACACAGAATAAACAAAAGCAGATATCCATGCCTTGAGTGAATTCGAACCCACGATCCCTTTGTTTGAGCTGTCGAAGAGATTTCATACCTTAGACCACGCGGCCACTATGATCGGCTAATTAAATTATACTAGTTAAATTTTTAACATTTTTTGTTTAAAAATCTTATATAACTTTATAAATTACCGTAAATACAAATCAAGGGAAGTTCTACGGTAGTAAAGGCTAACAGACCTGGGCAAGGCTGACACGTCTTATTCTAAATGTAATTTCCTTAAAATCTTAGTCACTAGAACAGAAATGAAGTACATTGTAAAAAGAGTGTATTCTGACACGTCAGGAAATTGTTAAACAGGCGACAATGGAGCCGGAAATGGCAAAGTTATTCTCAGTCTTGCTCCAATTCGTCTTGATAACTTGAGACCATCACGGCTACATGAAACTGAGGAAATAAAATTCATGCTTCTATACTTAACAATAAACTGAATTCCATTACAGTCGGTTTGCTCTAATTGCAGTATCCCACAATACAGTGTTCTGAAATTTACACTTGAGATTGAGAGGAAAGAAAATTTACATTTTTCCTTTGCGAATATATGTCAGTGCATAAATTTCTGAGAACTAATTTTTATTTTAATGATAGCGTAGTCTGTATAGCGAATGACTATGGGCTAGACGACAGAGTTGTCGGAGTTTGAGTCCCGGTAAAGTCAAGAATTTTCACTTCTCCAATCTTCCAGATCGGCTCTGGGGTTCACCAAACCTCATACACAATGAGGGGGTGTCTTTACTTACCCCTTGATTAAAGCTGCCGGACCGTGAAACTGACCACTGCCCCAACTATTGTCGAGGTCAAGAAAATATGGATCTATACACCCAGTCTCCCATATGTATTCATGGCATAGTGCTTAATTAGTTCAGCACAGGGACAGCTCTACCTTTACTTTTCAACTCAGATTTTTCCCCTTGGCACTACAGTCCCAGTGGGCCTATGCCTACTTCCATGAACTTCTCGTTCACTTCGGTTTTTCTAGATCTTACAATTTCGGTAGGACTCCTTGGGCGGGTGATCAGCTCATCACAAGGCCTCTACCTGTACACAAACACAGAAGAACGCACACACACACAAACTAAACATCTATGCCCTGAGTGGGATTCGAACCCACGATGCCGGCTTCCGAGCGAGCGAAGACAGTGCATACCTTAGACCGCTCGGCTACCGTTACCGGCCCTCAGAAGCTGATAACTTTGCGAAAACAATGGAGTTATGACAGTTATACTAACTTAATCATCCCGGTCTAATCGCAAGGACCAATGCTGCATATTATATAGAAGTTATGATTTGAAATCTTGGCCCGAGCACGGGCTCTCCTGAAAGAGACTATACGATATTATCTAGTCCTGCCAGACAAATGCAAGTACTGTACCTCAGGTTAGGTAAGGCTGCTTTCATCCGCATGTCTTAACGACTTTAATCTTTCACCAGCCATCATTTGGCATTACACTGTAAGTTTAATCCTGAAGATAACACCGTTAATTTTGAATAAATGTTAAATAAACTGAACCATTCATATTTGACATAGGCTTTTGACATCGGCTCTCGGATGTTAACTGTGTCGTATGTTGAAAATGCTCTAACGATTCGGCCTTCATTGCGGCAGCCATCTTGATTTAGCAGTCTGCGGGCGCAGTGCTGGAACAGCTTCAGCACAGAACTTGGCTCTAAACCCTAAGGCGGAAGAAGTACATCAGGCAGAGGCCGCTAGAATTTGAGGACGAAAATATATTTATTTGTTTATTTGCTCGGAAAGTTTATCTGAGAGTCTACTACTCATTGTAATGCACTTCTGTCCTTTTCTGTTTAGTAGATTCTAACTTTTTTAGTTGTTTCCACCTCAATTTCCTTTCATAATGCTGTTTCAAAATCACTCAATTTTAATAACTTACATGCAGTATTCTGCAGAAAAAAAGAACCAAGTGTAGTGTTTCTAATATCTGATTACGTCCTTCAATTAATTAATATTTTCAGAACTAGGGTATACATTCTATATTAATTAGCTGAAACCGTCCCCATTGTTTCATCTTCCAACATTCCGAAATTTTCAGTATCGTTTTAGTCACTGTGTACATACAAGTTCTGGTAATACAACATTAGTTAACGGTCTGAATTATATAAAACGTACACCTGCAGAAATGAATCTGCGATTTGTCTTTTATGAAAACAAACTGAAACACACCCAGTCCGGTTACAGAAGCAACGTGTTTGTGCGTTGTCCCTATATCAATTTCCATTGCTATATAATATAAAACATTTATTTTACTAAAGATGAAGTTTACACTACTACTACTACCACTATTATTATAATTTTTATCACTACTACTACTACTACTACTACTACTACTACTACTACTATTACTAAAACTACTACTATTACTACTACTACTAATAATAGTAATAACAAAAACATGAAATAAAGTTGTCCATGTTCTTAATTAAGGGCCACTCCATATAAGCGTATGGAGAAGCATAAGTATGGATCCACGAATTTTTAACTTTGGCACTGGATGGAAGTGAGTGGTTAGCTTCACGCCCTAGCCACTTTAACCGCAGGGAATTAGCCCCCGTACTTACCATATAGGATGCTGAGTGCACCCAGAACACAACTGCCGCTGTGGAGGGGAAAGATATTTCTTGCTGTTGCCAGAAATCGAAAAGAAATAACAAAATGGCGTACGCTTTATGCTTGAAATGCTAAACCTCGAGCTTGTATCGTGACTATGAATGGTTAGAAGGTAGAAAACCCCTTCGATGGGGCGATAGGTATTCCTATTACACTTCCCAGTCTCTACAAGCCCTCAGTTTTATGCAAAAATACTTATTACATAGTATGTAGCCTTATGATTCCTAAAATATTCATGGATGACAATTAAGTCATTCGAATTTCTGGGAAATGATCCATAAATGTATTTAGGTGCCTAAACAATGCGAGAATGAAATGAATTAAAGCGAATAGAACTATCACATGCTACTTCTGGTGGGCTACAATGGAAGTACTGATTAGTGAGCATCTTAAAACTCCCTCCAAATTACGTACACATAAATATAATTTAGTCATTAATTAAACTATCCATTCAAATACGATCAAGCATATAGCAGTTCCCTATATCAATGTGCATCATGATCTGGCAAATAAGAAAGGAGCATTAAAATTTAATTTTGCTTTTAGGAAATATAACCCATAATATAAATTAAAACGAGGAAAATTTATGGTCAGAAATATTCGAGTTGTATTAGCGCTGCATGCCAGTTTTCAGTAGGACATCGGAAAAGACTCGTGCATTTAAGTGGCTCTTATAAGGTGAGGTGGGTGAGATGGTGGGACATGAGATATGAGATTCTCATGGCAGTGATTGACTTGGGTGTGACACCATGTAATGTGGCATGTATCAGAGGAACACTATGACCCTGGGGTTCACTCAACCTCTAACAGAAATGAATACCAGGAATTAATTAAATAATTTTCCTTGGGAGTAAAGCGCGGCCGGCGCGTAAGGCTGACAACCTCACCGCCATCTTTGAGCCGATTGTCTAGACAATGTGCGACCCTTAACGTCCNGTGGGACCTCTTGGACGAGGACAATTCATGCCAACCGGACCGCCACTGCGATCGGCATAAATGATGTATACCTGTACAATTAAAGTGTCACATGTCAAGTAAAAGCAAACTGTACCAAAAGGACTCGATACATTCATAATTGATCAATACTTTTGAGAAAAGCGTCTCTTAAAAAATTGAGGTGAACCACAGTTTGAACTGAAATTTAATCAAGGTACCACGCTATTAAATTTCACATATTTAATTTAAGACTTTATATAACTGCTTTAACTCACTGATTTCGAATTGTTGATTACGGATTATAAAATTATTTGTTAAAATACTGATGAATAGTAATTACGAAATATACATGATAAACGTGAACGAATTGTAAGTAGTACAAACACCACTCGGAATTACTTCATACACCAGAAAGGATTAACACAATAAAATTATTACATGCTGCAGTTATTGTCTGTAATTCCTTTACGAGAGTCGAATGTATGTTTTTGTAGCGGTGACTATGAACAGTCTTACATATTTCGGTTCAAGGTTTGAATGTCCGCAAAAATGACTTTCATATTTTGCTTCTAAGGTGCCTACAACGATGTTCTGCTCTCGAGAAGAAGAAGGGTAAGTGGAGCAATTTGGCCATAGCAAAAACTTTCTCTATCTGATGATTAAGTGCGCAATCTTGGTCTCCCATGTGACGTTCAACATCGTGTAGAGAGTTATGATTATTGGTTGACAAGTGTTAGAACATTTTCTCGCCTGGCATGTCGCCCTAAGCCTCAAATCTGCTTTCTTATCGATCCAGGCTCCCTTTTATGTTGGCGTAGAAGGAATTGCTGCCAGTGCTATCATCATTATCAGCATTTTGTAAGCCACGCCATCTTCTTCTTCGGTCTTTAAAGATTGTGGCTGGAGTTGTTTAATAACAGCAGAATTACTCGATTTAATTTTCTGTCAGAGATAATATGCATTTTGGCACGAAGCGAATTAAACTGAAGATAATGGGGAAGTCCTCTTAATCTATTCACATATTTCATTATAAAATTTACAACAAGCTCGACAAAAACTATTATGTTGTACACTGAAAGTAGTTTTCAGGCGAATTCAGCTCTTCTTATTGTCGATATCTTAAAGCTGAAATGAAAATTAGTAATTTCTGACAAGCGAAGCATCATAAGGATACTTTTATTTATTCTTTCATCGATGGCTCTACAGCTTTTTCTTGGGCCATGACCATTTCATTTTCATAATGACTCCTTGGAGACAGGACAAATATATATATATTCTAGAAAGTAGAAAATACAACACTCCAGAAACTGGGTCTCTTTCCGTTCTCAGGCTAGGGGGGTTAGACAGCTATTCTGTTGGGACCCTTGAGACCAGGCTAATTCGGCGGGGCAATTAGTCTGCTCTGAAGCGATTAAATATGTGTGTAAATTTGACAGGGGTTGTCCAATGATTGAAATTAGCTCTGAGAGAAACCCAAGTAAATCGAATATTATAACACTTTATTTTGGCTTTGCCCATCGTCGAGTTAAATAATATAAAATTACAAATAACAAATAAATTACCATAATAATAATAATAATTCTATTCTTTATTATTTATGTGCCGATTCAACAACCGCAAGGTCAATTAGAGACATTATGGACAAACATAACATAAAGTCAAAGACAGATAATAATAATATGCTAATATAACCAGAATTTAAAAAGGAAAATACTTTAGCAGTATACCAACCAAATATTTGAAAATATTAATTAATATAACTTCGAAAACCTCACACATAACACATCTAAACCAGACATCTTTCTTGTGCTGTGGAACAAGAACATATATCAATATGATTCACAAGTGGTACTCAGACCTTATCTATTTACGAAGAACCATGCCTTCTGGGTTCTGGCGCTGTGTATTTCTTTGAACTTCAACCGACGTTTAGGAGGAACAGTTGCCTCCATTTTCAGATTCGAAGAATAAGTCAAGCAAGGAACCATGATGAAGGGGGTAGCAATCAGAGCCTACAGACAGGGCTACATGTATATAACTCAGAAGGTTGGGCTCTTCATAACCACAGCTCTACTTGATGCTGTCCTCAGCTAGACCAGTCCAGTTTATGCGTTCTCATACAATTTTTATACTTTATACATTTTCCCTCCCATATACGCCTAGACCTCCAACGTAATCTCGTTCGTTGAACTTCTCCGAGTAGTTTTTTTTTTCTATCGACCAAGGCTCCCGCCTGCTTGGACACTGTACAAAATTTGAATTCTGCATTAAGAAAATATCTTCATATTCCTCTTCCTTAGGTTCAGCACTTTCTTCTCGGATATCCTCAATATATGTCATTTCCCATAAGAAAAATACGAACTTTCACATCCATGCGAAAGAGCAGGCGTAACTGCCATTATTTGCAATTAAATGTACAAATATTACACACAAGTGTGAAGGATCATATCTACTGCTGATGAATCGTAATTCTGTTAAGAATTTAGTTTAATTTTTATAGAATATGTTTGAAAATTGACATTCAGCATACGAGCACATTTTTACGCCTTTTTTTGAAGAAGAGATTTCCAGTTGTGGAAATTTCGAAACTTTTCTGCAGAGTTCTGAAGTTGGTTATATATCTAAGTTTGCGAAATATATAATCAAAAATATATGCCTTGGAAGCAACTTGCTCGAGTACATCAGTACTGTATATGGTTCTGTAAAAGCTAAGAATTTTCAACAGGGTAAACCATGTGATGCATATACCCATTGCTACGCAACAACCTAGTATACACGTTAACGCGAACACACAGCAATAGGAGTTGTGTTCTCTGTGGACCGTGCTACAACACGGTGTTGGCTAACACAATAATACTCCACAAGAGACTACCGTGTTTTCCATGGAGTCCGAACTGAGACTGTATAAGGAGAGTCTGTATGAGGCTAGGGGGATTAGAGCTTAGAATTGGGAGAATGAGAGTCAAGATTAGAACGAGTATAAAGGAGTACAACGGAGTAAAACAGAGTTATCCTGCGAAAAGAAGACTTGAAGTGTGTTGTAGTTGCTGTGAGACCGTTATAAATCCGTTGCCAGGATGCGACTAGTGAAGACTGAGAAGACTTAGTGTGTGTTAGTGACTTGTGAAGTGAGTTAACGTTAGCGCTATAATTGGTTGTTATTAAGAGAGATTGTACAAGAAGGCTTCAGTAAATCTAATCATCCAATCAAGAACTCGTTTTTATTTGACACGGAACTCCGGGCACGTGACAATATATTCAGAAATTTACTGGTATGTCTTAGAAACAACTTGCGAAATACATTGGTACCATATATGATTCTGTAAAAGCTAAGAATTCTGAGCTGGGTGAACCATGTAATTTAGTTCCAGTTTTCCATTAGTTAAAAATCATTAAGTCACTCCTTCATCCGTGGAGAAATATTGAAACCCCCGTCAAGTAAGGTTACTGTCACGACTTGAGAAATGGTGCACTAAAATTAGGCAGAAAAAAACTTTAAACCTTACAGAAGCAATACAGTAACGAGAAAAAGAAGCAGAGGAAATTTGGATCTAAGAGAGATATATATTTCCTATTCTTCTTATATAAAAAAAAATATATATATTATTCCATTTTATAATGTGTACGGGTATATTGAAAAGGTACCAGTCATGGAAGCCGATCGATCTAAGGCATGTACTGTCTTCGCTCGGAAGCCGGGATCGTGGGTTCGAATCGCACACAAGGCATGGATGTTTGGCATGTGTAGGTGTTTATTCTGCGTTTGTGTTGTCCTGTGTTTAGGTAGAGGCCTTGTGACGAGCTGATCACTCGTCCATGGAGTCCTACCATCTGTAAAATGATCACGAAACTGAAAAAACAAAATCAGAGGTCAGGGTCACAGGAGGCCGTAGAGTCAGTGAAGAAAGAAATGTTGAAAAGATCGAGAGGTACGCCAGTTCTTGTAGCAGATTATTCTTCGATATACCATAGCATTCATATTGACCTGTTCTGTCCTACTGAAGTATTGCGTGTCCCTTTTCTTTTGGTTGTCTTATTTTCTTCGTACTGAATTTTGATCTCTGGAAAATATTCAGTGCACCTTATAAGGAATTTTGTTTGTTACAGGTTTTCCTTCTCTCGAGTGTAAATTCTGTTCCGCTCATTGTCATTAGAGGTTTTCGTGTTCTTGTTCGCACTCTGACTAATGATTCTGAGTTTAATCTTGCAGTACAGAGTTCAAAACTGGGCCGGAACACAAGCTATCCTGACTGCGATACCCTGAGATTCTCCATGGAAATTCCGACAAAATGTATTAGAGGATGTCCCAACCATTTCCTCCCCAATTTTTCGAAATCAATTATGTACTAATATTCCTAATGTTCGACACTGTAAATTCTGAATTTTTGACAGTATCGGTACAAAAATATCCTGCTTTCTTAGTGTCTACTTAATAAAAAAGTTTCTGTTACTAAGTTTGATACTGATTTACAGAGACGGGGATAAGTAAATCCATCTTAAAAGTGTAATAAGACTCTCATCTTCAAGATAAACTCGTTGGCAACGAATCGAATCTCAAGACTTTATGGCGCCTCATGAAATGCTGTATGTGGCTTTCTCAAGAGCGGAATCAACGAACGGCCTATTTTTATACGTTTGGTGGGGGTGGTGTCATGTCAAGGGTTCAAAAGTCCTGGGCCGTAGCACATCAGTCTTGTAACAAGAGGAACACAACAACTGCGAAAGAAACAAGATAAATGAAGCAATACAAAATTTTACTGCGCCATTGTGATTGAAGATAATGTTAGCACGTCCTTGAACCTCTGAACAAGATTTATAAGCATGTTAAAATATTTCATTTTATATATTCATTCTTCTGTTATTTATTTACAGGGACTGAGGAAAACTACGAAAATACTATCAATATAGCAACTAGACGGGCCAAGCTCTTAACCCCTGTAGTACTCGAATAGGAAACATAAGCTCTGACCNAGCTAGTCCCTATCTCCTTATCTGTTATCCTAGTTGGATAGCACACGCCAACAATCGAATAATATTTCAATTGTTTATAAGTACAAACCTGACCGCATGCAGGTCACAAAACATGTCGCTAGTTTTTCTTGCCGTGTGACTAAATTAAAAAGACTAAAGTGGAGCTCTGCCTTTCTTCCTTCCAACCCCAGTAAAAAGTTCTATTGTGTCTACTTCAGTGGCATCTGCGACACACTCCCATACTAGCAAACAGTGTGTATGGAAAATGAGGATAGAAAGTACTACAACCATTTTATATTCTTTCTTTATAACAATATTAATATCACTAAAAGCTACCAATGCTAGTAGTTGGAAAATTGTAACCTGGCTCACTGATGCCGAAGCCAACATTAAAGAATTAGTTTAATTACATTTTCAAAGAGATGAAATGTAACAGTTCATTATATTAAACGAGCAGTATTTCTTGAGTCCGTCCTATTATTGTTTCACTTTCAGCGCACGAGTTTCACTCTTGAAGATCTGATAGTTGCGGCCTGAAGCCTTGTAATTTTATTGTAATGTTCTCTAGTTTTTCAAACCCGTAAATATTTCAGGAACCCAGACTTATATTTCATTGCCAGATTTCAAATAAACATTTCAGATGCTATTTTGTAATTGCAAATTGTATGGTTGTAACAGCGATTAAAGTCCATACAAATCTGCTCACAAATTTGAGGCATAGTAATTTCATGTTTTCTACTTTAATGATGAATTAAACACAGACTTGAACTAATAAGTCTTCCCTGTGTAGATATTGAAAATAGAAATAACAGTATAACTTTTAGTGGAAGCACAAACATGTACTAAATATTTTCATTGTTGTGACTATCTCAGTGTTCTGAAAGGGTGATTTCCTTAATTTTGGAAAAAAATTGTAGTAAATGTGTGCGACCTAATAATTAATACGAGTAGATATAGATTTCGTATGCCTTATGAAATCCAAAATACTCAGAATTATTCGCCTTTCAGATGGTTGCAGGCATTTCGACTTATAATATCATACATTGAGATCACAATCATTCATCAACAAAAGATTCTTGAGCCATTAAGTTGGAAGTGAACTGAGGCTCAGTAGTTTAACCAAGAATTAGCAGAAGTTGTCGAGGCAGAAGAAAATATTGCAGCAACACATTGTAGCCAGGCGGGAATATGCAGGCCTTCTGCGTGAGTATATGCGGATTCTATGACATATCAAAGTTTTAATGATACAAAGCTATGGTTCTGTAGTCGGACACTACTCATTTGAGTTTGAAACTGTTTCCATCTCATAAAGTAGAAATGTGGTGGGGATGAATTTACATGAATAACATTTTGGAACAATGTTATAATTCATGGAAGCTGTTGGTGAAGTTTTCTTTTTTGTGCACCGTAATACAGAAGCATACAGATTTCGTGGAATAAGGGGGTGGGGAAGAGTAAGGGACGATACTGAAAATTATACGTATGGAATTCTATCGTTCATCTTCCTGAAATAACTTCAAAAGTTTCTCCTGCGCAATACACCACCACCTGAAAAATCATAGTACCTCCTTGTAATTGGATGACGGGTTTTACGTAACGCTCACTGAAGGACTGAACGTTATAATTTAACGTTCAGTCCAGTATATAACCAGAACAACAGCGACTACTAATGCGGTGTCACCTGTAGGGAATTCATCGAATTTTCTTTTGCTAAATTTGACTTGGTTCATCCTGTCCTGTCAGACTCGCAATAGTATCAAAGATTATTAACGCCATCCAGTGTGACTGATAAATATTGTTTTTTAACCTTTCATCCTTTACATGTTTCGGTCGTAGCTACCATCTTCAGAAGGACGTTATCAATATATACGGAAACTACTATTACAATGGGGGGCACGCTTTAGCGAAGTTGGTTGAGGCACTATGCTGCAAGTCGGAAGATCGCGGGTTCAGGTCCCGATGATGTCATTGGATTGTTTTCAATTGACCTAACCCTTCCAGCCGCACTATGGCCCTGGATCGACTCAGCCTCTAACAGAAATGAGTACCAGAAATTAATTAAATAATTTTTTCTGGGGAGTAAAGCGCGGCCGGCGCGTAAGGCTGACAACCTTACGGCCATCTTTGAGCCGATTGTCTAGATAATGTGGGACCCTCAACGTCTCACAACCCTATTGGCCTTCACGACCTGTTACAGGGATAGCTTTACTTTCTTACTATTACAATGTCATTTGTGATGACTCTGTTACCCTGACTCAGCGACGTTTAGGTGTGCATTTTAATTCTTCACGGTAAAGTTCCCAGTAGGAACACGATTTCGTTGTGGATTGCAAACTTCACATCAACTGGCTGAGCACTAAAGACGAAACCGCCTGGAGTTGCGCTCACTGTCCGAACATCTGAGAACGTTGAGACTAATTAGGCGGGTCGTGGTGACTAGTCCCCGTCGTTCTGCAATGAAGCATGCCATTGTATGCCATGGTAAGCATCTGGAGGGCATACTTGTCAAGACAAAATGAGCTGGCCCTTATACACACAAAATGGCATACATTGTTAAGTATTATGACAAATAAAATAAGTAAAAGAAATAAAAATTGGCTCCATTTTACTAATTTAGAATCCATTTATAATCCTTTATCAATTACTACAATGTGCATGAATTTATTAAAACCTTTATAAAGTATTATAATTAATCTATTTACAAATCATTGCTTAAAAACTTTTTGTTAAAATCTAGAACCAATTTGGTTGGTGTCTTTTCTACTTCCTTTTAAATAATTTATAAATATTTTAACAAATTCAGGCAAATTGTAGTAATTTTCACAGGATATTTTATATATATGACATTGTAATAGTTTGCTTTACTGTTTAGTGACGTTTGTCACTAATTAGCTAAGTCCGTGGGGCAGAATCTTTCTTGAAAATATAGTAGTATTTTTTTTTTTCCTTGGCACTACAGCCCCAGTGGGCCTAGGCCTACCTCCATGAACTCCGTTCACTTCGGATTTTCTAGATCTTACACATTCGGTAGGACTCCTTGGGCGGGTGATCAGCTCGTCGCAAGGCCTCTTCCTGTAGACAAACACAGAAAAACGCACACAAACATCCATGCCCTCAGTAGGATTCGAACCCACGATCCCGGTTTCCAAGCGAGTGAAGATAGTGCATGCCTTAGACTGCTCGGCTACCGTGACCGGCTAGTAGTCTCTTAGATATACAAAAAACGTCCAATCTTCTTCGAAACCCGAAGGTTTATTACGGTGTTCTTATCAGCACCATTGATCCCTATATTTTCTGTTATTAAATGAAATTAAGTTGTTGTTTCCGTTCCTTTACCAGCCTTCTGTCAAGAAAATTGTCTCCATTGTTACCCCGAGGTCGCGGTCCGCATATTTCACTGGACGGTGGTTGCTAAAGAGTTTTTAATATCAGTGAAATTTGAGGTTTTCACGGCTTCAGTAATGTGGTTTCCTAGATGGTTACCAGCCCAACTGGCCATTTAAATTTGTTAAGCACGTACTTAGAAAGTGCAGACAGTACAAAGGTCAGTGCTCTGACTGCAATTATTTATCCCGTTTGGAGATGGGGTCGAATATTTTCAACGTAGCTCTGCAAGCCGTAGAAGGCGACGAAAGGGAAACCCACTACCTGGGGTTATAACCGAACCACCATGTTCCTGGGGGATAGGGGGACCTAGCCCTCCAGATTGGGGGAGTTATGAATCTGAGGGAGTAAACTATGGTAATGAGTCCCGCGGGACTCATACTTGAGAGTGACTGCACTGGCGAAGAATGACAGTAATTGTAAATGGCATACCCACCCTCTCGTCAGAGAGGATGTTGTATGAGTATCGTAACAGCAAATGTTGGAAAGTAAAAGTTCTAGTTGTGGGACTCAAAGGGCGAAATGATTGGCAGTAAACCACAGCCCTGACATAACTCTGACCCTAGGAAACCCAGACGTTGTTGGGAGGATGTGTTTTAGGTTATTTTGCAATGATGTCGGTACCCAGACTGTACACAGTAAAGTGATGGCCTGAATTGGAAGGTATTTAGAAGGAAGCCGCCGTAGCCCGGCCGATACAATTTTCCGGAATTTCCTGAGCGACTGAGAACAACAAGGAAAGAAGTCGGCCATGATATCCCTTATCCTGGAAGATATTCTAGCCGAGAAACCCCTGAATATAAGTATATAGCGTTGTCACTACGTTATCCCCATATGTGGGAAGGTACTGTTAAATGGAGTTTAGATAGAGTGTAACTTTTTGTATTTTTTGTCGGTTTCTTGAGGCACACCTCAATTCGTCATTTAGATGTAATTTCCCCACGTAAATTCTTGTACCGAGGCTTAATTGTCTTTCATGATGACACAGAATTGAGTTGCCAATGGCCTGTTCTCCTCTGCTTCATAAATGAAAGTTGAATATCCTGTAATATTTTGTGTATTAATAAACAACTTGATCAAATTAGAATCTATGTTGTTATTTAGAAGGGATCGCAAAGAAAGAGCTTGTGTTGTATGAAATGTGACCTGTGTTATAATACTTCGTAGTCTATCTTCAGGGACAAGAGTGTAGCAGCTTACTCTGAAACATTTGTAACCACCCATAAGACTAATACGTGTTGTGTGCTAAACCGTAACTACCAGGAGCAATTAACATCTAATATGGGCTTTGATCTGCTTCATGCTGGGGATTACTAGGTTCTCTCTGGACTCGACTGTCAGAACTAATTCCACGGTACTGAATCCTTCACGAGAATCTCAGTTCAGGTGGCTAAGAAATCCCCCCCTCCCCTTTAACAACCGCCGAAGATATATTTCCGGTTTTACAAGAACAAGAACTGAGGAAAACCACAAGAATGCCGATCGTAGTATTTAGGTATTGCTGCAAGTGTTAGTATCTGATTAGTCAAATGGCAAGAATTTTAAAGGTATATATTCCTAAATATGCCTTCATCAGTTGCTGAACAAGGTCTATAATCTCTTCAGTTAGTGGAGCTCCTTTACAGATATAAATCAGAGGTTTAGCATTTATAACACAGAATGACCAAGCATGAAAACAAACGTATAATTATGCATTCAGTGTGAGATTGTTCACTTAATGAGATTTAGCAACACCAGTAGGCTTCCTGTATAAACTACAAAGTGTTGCTTAATACATTAAATCTAAGTAATTCTCCTTCTTTTTCGTATGTATGCAATAATTCGGAGTGTATAAGCCCTTTGTTGAGAGATCCACAGTTTCATTTTTAATACTTTTTTTTAGTTGTAATCCAGACAATGAGAACTGTACGTAAAGAATATTCTCTTGGTCCATAGCATTAAAACTAAAAGATAAAATTTTTAATCAACAGTGTTTAACCTGGATTATAAGTTTGATGTCATCATCTAACAAAATTATTTAAGTATAGAGAATTCAGACTGAACTGACGATTTTATTCACTGTTTTGTATCTACATTATACTTAAATTATTATGGATAATTCTGTTTACTGGGATATAACGTCACGTAGTCCGTTGACAGTCAACGGATTTTTCTTAAGAACATGTCGCCTCAATCTAGAAAGAAATCATAACGAGAGCCCTCCATGCCACCCGCTTTCACGCTGGTTGCTTCCTCGGCTCGACCTAAAAAATTGAGGGGATATATTGCTTCGAAACAACGGTTGACTTTCAAAGGACTACGAGACTTTATCTCAGAAGATGGAACTCTTCATAACCACCTCTGTGAAAACACCAAATCTTACTTAAATATTTATTTCAATGTTTTATTACAGAATGCATGAGTGATGTACAAACTTTGATATTTGACAGAAAAAGGTGATTGGAAAGAGTTTATCTGCCTCGCATTGTATATGCAGTTGAGTATATCTGTAGCATTTTCACTCGGAAAACACACTCGTACTTTCATGTATGCACACACTGTGTAAAGAAAGTCGAAGCGCTGTAAACACACACATGCCGTCTCATATTATGACGCAGTGACTCTGCTTCAGAATTTGAGGGAGCAGTCTTTTGTACGCAAGCAGTCGTTTTTATGCAAAGAGCCCGTGGCTGATCCTGCGACGGTTTCAGACAAATTCGTTACTCTAGCCTCAGTGTACTTTGTCTAGGGCATCTTATGCATAATTTACATGAAGGATGGACCTCATTTCCGAGAAGGGAGGCGTCTACTATTTATGCAAACGCACAGAAAATTTTCTACGAAGGTCATAGACGGGCAATTAGAAGCAGAACACAGCAAAAAAGTCGTTTAGTGAAAACAGTGTCAAAGAATGCAGAACTGTTCGAGCGGAAAATACAATTCTTTTCGGGAACATATTCAGTTGTACGTACGGATCACAAATCCAGTGTTATGGTACTCATGCTTCAAATTCCTACTTCCAATTTCTCCTGGGAAATTATGTGCATTATCCCCATTCCTATAAACAATGGCGCAAACGGTAGCGTAGTTTGTTGAAGCACTATGCTACAAGCGGGAAGGTCGCGAGTTCGAATCCCGCTGACATTTTTTTTTTCAGTTTATCTAATCATTCTAGCCGCACTATGGCAAGGGTCAACTCAGCCTCTAACAGAAATGAATATCAGGAATCTTCCTGAGGAGTAAAGGGTGGCCGGCGCGTGAGGCTGACAAACTCACCGTCAACTGTAAGCCGATTTTCTATAAAAATGCGGGATCCTCCACGTCTCACAACCCTATGGACCTTCAGGGCCTGTTACAGGGATAGCTTTACCGTTTTTGGCTTACCTTACCTCACCTCTAAACGGTAGTGCACAGTAGCAACATTTACGTGGAAATTTATATGATAGGGGCTTCGTCTGTGACATTCAGTGTAATTTATCATATATTTGTATCTTTCTGTAATAAAAGTTGTCGGAATTGGACGAATTTTCACGATATTATCTAGTATTAAGTGACTATTGACTGGGTTTGGATTGGTAATCTGATTTATTTGACTGAAACTCGTAATCGCAATTAATTGCAGCCGTACCGCTAATTTACACAGAATACAATTTATTACAGCACGCATAAGTCTACTCAGCCTGCTGTCTTGACCGCTTGCCGCCTGGTAACGTCTACCAACACCATAGATTCCTCAGCTTCCATATTCCACTGTTGTGGTCCTCGCTGGCTGGCGTCTGTCTCACAACTAACTCGGCGTTTCTACGCAATGATTTTTAAAAATGAGGTCTCTGCCTCCCACACCTCCGCCAGTGGACGACTGTCTCCGACGACCTCTGACAAATCCGTCTTCCTGTTCATAACCTCAGACTCAAGACTAGGAATGAGGGCATCATTATATTGCCTCGGCAAAAACCACACAGAATTTTTTTTATATTGCTGCGTGTAACCTTGGCTGCAGCGGCCTCCGTAGTCTAGAGGTGACGTTCCCACCTCATGACTCGTGGTACGCGGGTACAAATACCCGGCGGAGGTCATCGAAGTTTTAAGGGCGGAAAAATTCAGGGAACAAGTCCTTCGGGAGGGACTTTAAGCCGTGGGTCCCGTGCCGTAGCTTTACGGCACGTAAAGGAACCTATCTCCAAAGGAGATCACTGAGCCAAATTCAAGGACGTTTCCCGCCCAACAGCAGTCTCTAAGGCCTCTGATAGATGGGGGAAGCATTATAGATACCGCCAAGCCAGTTGAGAACTCGCTGGCTCCGTCGTGACTGATGGTACGCACCATCAGGGTATAGAGACTGGTGGAATATCATAGAGGGAAGCACAATGGACCAGTACTGGTCTAAGTGCATGGGGAAACCCACCCTCTCCAATAACTAACTAACTAACTAACTAACCAACCTTGGCTGCGGTCACATTGTATCCCCTGAACCACTGAATAGCAACAATTATGTTTGCAGAGCTGTTCCCAAGCAACGGACGTCTCTGATGGCTTCACAATTCCAACTCTCAGCAATCATGTGACAGTAAAATGATCCCTTTTCAGCCTTATATACTGTAAAGTGTGGAAAGCTATTTTAAGCGAAACGAGCTGTTCCCAAGCAACGGACGTCTCATCTATAATCATCCAAATAAATATGGGCTCAGAATGATCAGCGTCAGTATGTGCCAGAGGGAAATATTCTGAGCCTGCATTTTGGCACTTCAACTAGGGCCGAAAATAATATCAACTTCGCAACATTTTTAATGTAATTATGCCTTTCACGAGTAAGAGTCTTAAAAATGAGAGTTTTCCATTGACTGAGTCCGTGGCATGCCAAAGAATTTGCTATTATATAGGCTTTCCCTTTACAGTAAGACGTTGACTAGCTCGTGAACATTTCTATTGTTTAAGGAGAAACTTTTATAATTTGATCTTTGAAAAAGGTTCGGAGGGAAATATATTTGCACGTGAACTACCACTGTTGTGGCCTCCAGTTCTGGGTCAAACTATCATTTGAATACAGCCCCAGCCTCAGAAAAATATACAAAAGCCATGATTTATAAATCCTCTCTGTCAGTTCTAGATGCAACCAATCCCCAACATTTTGTAGACATGAAAACTCAGAGGTGACAACAAGTTATATACCAAACAAAAACCATAAAATCAGTCTTACAGGAACTGAGAAATGAAGATTCCTAGAAGATTGTACTCTATTTGTCTGCACATATTTCCGCATTATTCATATCACATTGTATATCCAGCTTTTCCCAAGTTCTTCTGTAGCCGATTTATAACCCCCACAAATCGACATTTTAGTAGGCGTGTACCCAATCTGTTTTCTCGCTTGTCAGCCGTCCTCTGCTTGCTATTTATTATTCGTAACAGTCGGTGCCGTCTGACAGCTCGAACCAACTACAACATCGTACTTAACTCGTTAGAGATGAGAATGATAACACTAACCGTAACAACACTAAGAGATCGGTGGAAAGCAATCAGTTACGCATCAGTTTGAATAAAAGAAACTGCGTAATATGTGACCACACAAAATTCTACCCTCTGTTGCATTATGTATTGTGAAATGTTTTTCTTGTCTGTGGTATGAGTAGTATTTTAAATCTTTACAACACGTCAAACATTTAGTCTGCACTGCCGGGTCGTCATGTATGATTTATTATTTTTAGTTCCAAGACACTTCTGCCTCAACATGGTAGAGTTTCTTATTGCTCAGTGCCAGTGAAGGATTGTCATATGGGAATATACGTACTGTTCTCTTCTCAGGAGCAATGTCGAAAAGCTCTAGGGTAATAATTCGGAATAATAATGCCTTATGTTTTCAGTTAGGATTTTCATTTTTTTGGGGGTGACGGCGTCAAAAATTTTCCAGGCCTCCTCCGGTCGCTGTTTCCTCACGCTTGTGTAAGGTATCCTTAACATGGTTTAGTAATTATAAACTTGAGGTAATTACCACGTAGGCGTGCAAAAGCGCTACTCAACATGGCTATATTAGTAATGAAAAGACGGTAACGAAATTCAGCTATTGGATTTGACGAAGCCCATCCCTTTCACATGAGGATTTATTACTAAACATTGTGGCTTCAGGGAAGTTTGACGAGGGCCTGTTCAAAAACCTTTCGCATCCACCTCAGTAATATTCAGTGTTAAAAAATAAATTTCAGTGATGAATTATGTGAATATCAGGAACTCATATAGCGAAATGCCTTCTTTACAGAAATGAAGTATATCAATATGTATATGGAATATCAATAGAGAAGCGAATTCTTTAAACATTTCCGGTTGGTTTACTGCAGTGACCGTGACGTTGTTTCAGATAAAACTTTTTTTATTATATCCTCATCACAGGGATAATTAGAATATCCAGTCTAGATATCTTAATTTTTTAGGCCTGAGTGAGTCAGTGGCCAGTAAACATGGAAGAAGTTCTTAGTGACGTTTTACTTTCGTATCAGCCCACGAGAGTTGCATTTGTTCTTGATGATTATGAACAGTTGTCTACTTTAATGATGGGAACACTTAAATAATTTTATTAACGTACTGAAACAGTAAGCAGTCGTTTTATGAACTGTTGCTCGTACTGTATCTCTGGAATCTGTTTTTACTGCTGAATAAAGATTTCATAAAATTAATTACCTAGCAAATTCCTTGAAGATGGTCAATTCCTATGAAGGCTATTAACATATCGGATAATAATTTTTGTTATTTTCGTATGCTTGCCCTCTGAAAATGGTCCGCAGAGACCGAAACGTGTAAGGGTGTTAAGTTTTTCATGTAGTAATAAACTTACAGGTCACATTGGACGGAGTAATTCATATTCATATTTGTTATTTTCGTATGTCTGGGGCAATATTGTGCAAAGAATCTCTTGGGAAAATATGTTTAAACTTGAAGAAAGTCGTCTTCTGGGTTTTTCTTCATAGTCATCGCCGTGAAAACCTCAAAACTTACATGTTTAAACTTGTCTGTATTCAATGTCCTTCCTTTGTACTTGGAAGATTTTAAGTCTTGTTTTTTAGTTGCATGACTTGTCCTCTGAATAGCGCAACTTATATAAATGTCGTTTTATTCCGTGGTACGTACTGTGTTGAACATGTCTTAATGTATGTTCTTGCTCATACATGGTGTCAGAAAAGCCTTCATATTATGTGCAGTGTAGGTGAAGTGGAAAAGTGTGACACACATCTGTTGACCTGTGTTTGTCTGTGATACGTGGTGACAGGTTACGACCTGAAGGAAACCGGTGTATGACCTATTCCTAAGAGACTTGTTCGGTCTTATTTCTTTCTTCATGTCATCTCCTTTATTGTCACACCAAATTTAAATCAGAGGGTAGCTCTGGATGTTTTCGCAACTCTGAAGTTCTGTACATGGTTACATTGTGCATGACAGGCAATAAAGCAGCTGTTTCATCTAAGTACATCGTGCGTCAGAACGTGGTCCGCGAGCTCTACATCAAGAGATAGTATAACGAGAATTCTCTTTTATATGACATGACCATATTAAAAGCGATATATTGTAAAATTAGTACGGAAATATTTTACATGACAGCCAAAAAGTAATATAAAACTTAAAATGCTATTAGCTGTCTACCCATATTCAAATACAGGATATTTTGTATTTGATGCGTACTACACCACAAAGAACAGTGACGTCATGCTGCTTTTACCAGACCGCAGCTATCGCTGTTACTTGATTTGCTTGTTGTCAGAGCTCACGGCATATGTGGTCTGGCTATTAAATTAGTTCAGCAAATTTACTTCGGTGAAAAGAAACTTTTCTTGATAATCTAATAGTTGCTCAGTTACTAAATGACTTCTCTCTTTTTATGAAATCCGAAGATATATTTCTGTGTTCACAAGACAAACCCAATGACCCCTTGTTCAAGTCAGATCACTTTAGTTCGCAACGTCACATGTTACTTCTCCAAGCTCCTTTTGTTAACATCCTGGACTCATCTAAGTCTTCAAAGTAAGGATAAATTTCCTTCAGATATTCTGAGAAAAGTTTTGTATATATTTTCAATTCTCCACGACAACTGTCAGCTTACTACGTAGAATTACTCCTTCGTCTATTCATTTACTCAACGATGCTCTTGCAAATATGTGGGTAAAATTCCCTCGAAGTAATGGATGATCGCCAAAGTATGGCAGCAAATGTGTAAAATGAAACTTTCGAGGACAACTCTGTGGTATTATTTTAGCATTTTCCTCAAGGTACTCAGGAAAATTTATGTAATGTTTCAGTTAGAGCACTCAGCTTTCGGGCCAAGAATCCTACCCATGTTCACATCGAAATTATTTCTTAATAGCATTTATGATTTCTCTATCACATTGCAAGCTAATGTTATTAATAAAAGAACGCCCGAACCGTACTTTCCAGTATTATTCAGTATAACAAATTAATTGCTGTCACATAACAAATCGGTGATATTAGTAAAAATAACAATCTTATTATTTCATTCTGCTATTGCAATTCTATAATAAAACAAGTACAACTGAATTACATGTTTCGATTATAGTTATTCATTCTCGGATTCGTGATAAAGTAAAATATTCTACTTAACTTATTATACTTATATTGTAGTTTTAGCAGTATTATCGCATTAAAGGTTAAAAGTTCAATGTTGAAGAAAAGTTATTATAAATCAAAGAGTATTTCACCGTTTAGGTCCACATATTAAACAACAAAATGTTTCCTATTTACGTCCCTTTATATAACCACATAGTCTTCCATACAGCTGGGCAGTTTTTGAATCTTATGTGACTTTGTTCTTGGGCCTATAAGATTTCTCTTTGGAAACTTCTTAATCTCATGCAGCATTCAAACACTTGCCTGTTGTCTATGCAGTCTTGGTTACTGCTAGATATTAACCTTTCTGTAGAGATCTCAGTTTACCTAACCACGTCTGGTATAATAAGTAATTCTTGAAAAACACATGATATGCCTTCACACATCCCATAAGTTGATACAACCCATCACTTGAACTACAGAAACCTGGTGCAGTTTCTTATAACTAGAAAACTTCTCACTGAATGTGTTTGCCTTGGCCAAGGTCACCTCAAATTCATTCTACTCACAATTCCCCAACTACCCAAACACAATCTACAACGTGACTAGTTCACATAATCTCCTGCATGTAACTGTGGTTTGTCATCGTGTATCACGATTGGGAGCTTCGGGTTGCACTTCAGCACTGGACCACTCGTTCGCCTTTCATGAGAATGGTTTTAGTCCATTTTAATAAATGTAGCTAATGTTGGATATATTACCATTTTGCTTTCAGTTATATAATGAGTTTGATGTGTAACAGTGTTGAATCAAGGGCGATGAACCTGCATATATTTGATACTTTCAGTTAATAATTTTACGGTTTCATTATATTTAATATGAAGTTCTGCATACATTTTGATAGAACTGTATAATTTTCGGGAAGCTCTCGAATTCGAAGTTAATTATTGTTACTTCTCCTCGAACAGAATGCAGTTAAATCTCTCAGTATAACAACCCTTCTCCTGAAGACGTGGAACATCATCTGTAGCAAATATACCAGACACAACTAATGATGTTGAAGGTATTACTGAAATAATACATCAACCATTGTCACGAACGTGCAAAGAATCGTTTTACTTTAAAGTGAATTATATAGATTTTGTTGCATGTAGACCTGTTGCTAGGAAATGGCCCGTAAACACACAACAGAGAAATAAGTCACGTGCGCGGTGACGTCACGCAACAATATGAGATTTGTTGGAAGCTGTGTTTTCTCTAGGTCCTCTCCGAAGCTACATCACTCGATCAACCCAGTTAAATTCAGTTAGGATGTTATAGAATTAAGAAACTGAAAAAGCGGTCAAAGTCCGAAGGTCTGTAGTTACAGAGAAAAAATGGAAAGGTATATGCTTCATTACTATACATTCAATACATTTCACATACAGTGACAAGAATTAAAAATTAAGGTTTCACGGTATGTCCCGTGTGGTACACTCGTCATGTAGAATGAGTAAATTGTGTCACCCCTTCTCCACAGGCGGTCTAAGCTTTACGAGTGTTCATTATCTCTCATGGGGCTAATGGGCTGTACACTACATACTGCACTGCAAGTTATGCCTTTTAGTCCAACCCTCACTTTCATTTGCAATAATCACCTGCCCCCGCAATTCCCACTTTCATTTGCATTAATCAAATGCCAAAAATAAATAAAATGAAGAAACCCTTATTCATGTGAATAATGGTACTCCCCATATGCAGCAAAATATCACTTAATTTTGTTCCTTTCTTTTTACTGTTCCTATTACCTATCCTCTGAGCTACTACTAATAGACAATTTAACATAATTAGAGCAATTTATTTTAAAATTTCAAAACGGAATTACGGACTTTTTAAACGTGTAAATGGGTCCATCAACACAGCGTAAATATCTTTTACTGAAGATAAAAATTGATTGTGTCGTATCATTATTATTTGTTATGTATAGGTGATGCTATATGTTTCGACCTTTACTATGTTATCACCAGGGGATACAAAAAGAAACAAATCCAAGTTCTTGAATTGTATTAATACGGACCAATATTACGATCTGGGTACAAGCGCCTTGAGACTCACGGCCAACATTTTTTTTTTCAATTAATACTTGCTCTCATAGTTCATATATCCTTATGTCCTCTAACGAGAGGATAGGTCTGTCGTTTGCAACTTTCTCTGGTCCTCGCCAGTGCAGCCACTCTCGGGTCCGAGTCCCCCGTTACTCGTGACCATATTTTACTTTCTCAGATTCGAGACACCCCAAATCTGGAGGCCAAGTTCCCCGTATTTATATATGTTCCAGGAACAGGGTGGTCCAGGTATACTACCAGGCCCTGGGCTCCATTTTCATCGCCTCCTACGAGTCGCAGGGCTCGCAGACTCAACACGGAGTCAAACATGTCACAGTATGTTCCATTAGCTTTTAAAAAGATAAATCTGAAAATATTCGTCCCCCATTTTTCCTGAATGCTTTGGGGTCTTCAGTTTCTCATTGAATTACAGTGGTGCAGCTTATTATCACAAAGGGACATGTCTCTGTCTTTCAATCTGAAACGGCTTAAAGTTACAATTTCTTTCCCATTTACCGTTCTTTTATCTGTATCACGAGCGCAGTCTTAGTTGGTTATCATGATCTGGACGGCACTTTAAATAAATTTATTTTTCTTTCAGACGTCTATTCATTAGAGACTTAGCAGACCACTTCATTCTACAGTAAAGAACAAAGCGATATTGGCAACTTAGACATACCAAGAGATTGCGAAAGACTGTTCGAGAAGTAGTGTTCTTCCACGTCGGGTGCAGATAGTTTTGGCGTAGTCTCGTTATATCTATAGCTGAGAAAGCTTTCAAGTTTGTCGATAATAGAGTCAGTTTGCGTGCCAAGTTTAGGGATTAGTAACTGGGAGCAAGAGCAGTTCCAACCAGCAGCTCAATATTAGTTCCGCAGGGAATGGTCTGGCAACTGTTGTTTTTTCATGTTTACAATTATCACATCTTAGGATATTCTCACTCTCTACTAACTTTCTTACGTCATAATTCCTAAAATGTTTTCACCATTTGTGATATTTCTTACTACACAAAGACGCCATTACACGTACATCACAATGAATTCGTATGTATACTTTAGCTTGAATTTGTTGATTACTATATTGGATTATATTNCGCCTAAACCCAGAAGACTACTTTCTTCATAGTCATCGCCGTGAAAACCTCAAAACTTACATATATTCTATTTTGTTTCAGAATGAATATTTGAATCGTAGCAGAAGATGTACAGACCTATGAATATAATAAAATATTACATCGTAATATATATATTTTAAGTGTGTGATTATGAGGAATGTTATTCTAATTAAGAAAACTGAAAGACATATAAGAATGATAAGAATTAATTTTTTATTGAACTTACTTAAGTAACTTACTTCTTTGTCCCCTCTTCGAAGATTATGTACCTTGAGGAACAGCCAGACGTAGGCCGCGCCATAGCTCAAGCGGTTAGTCTCTGGCTTCCCACCGCGGAGGCCCGGGTTCGATCCCGGTCTGGTCAAGTGGGATTTGTGGTGGACAATTTGGCGCTGGGGCGGGTTTTCTACGAGTACTTCTGTTTCCCCTGCCAATCTTCATTCCATCAAATTCTCCATCATAATCATCCGGTGCAGGCTACAATAGGCCCATCAGTGGTCGCCGTGCCGAGTGGACCCACTTTGACTCCACCCCCCCCACTAAGCGAATTAAAAAATCAGCCAAACGTCCTCAACATGTAATTTAGGTATAAAAATTCCTGCAAGGTAGTTTGACAAAAAGCCTTCACCTTATGAAATTGTAATTAATCATCTTAATACGTTATTCAATAAGAAATTAATGTATTTTACTCTTGATTTTTCCTTTGCCAGGAGTGTGTAGTAAAACTATTACACAACTGGCGATCTGTAAAGCTCTTCTGTCTGGAAGAAGTACACTCGTCACTTAATTATTAGACTCTGTCTGCTGTTAGGTGGGATAATGGCCTGTAATGAATTCTTACCACTGTCCTCTGACTTCCTATATATTTGTTTTATAATACACAATATCTACAATTATTATTACGTTCTTGAGTTCTCATGTTTAACACGACATTACGTTCTTAAGTCTTGCGTTAAATAAGAATTTCTTATTTATGTATGCTAGATTGTTGTTTATGCTTGTAGCTTTACCCTAGAGAATTTAATTCAATTTTGTGTAATTGTATTACGCATTGAACGTTGAGGTATTCTCGGTTAACTCAATATTTCGGGAGGTGACCCTGCTCCCGTCTTCAGGTGACTCGTTCTCATTATACTGAAAATATTCAACATGGCATTGGTATGAGGCATCATCCATTCTCACAGGCCATTAGAAACCATTCCCATATTCACCATTATAAGAATATAATTTAAATATAAGTGTTACATCTTCTGAGATATAACGTCGTGTACTCTGATGAAAGTCAATCGACAGTTAGAGGAACATAAAGCCTTCATCCTCAAGATCGAAGAGTAAGCTAAAGAAGACACCAGCATGGATCAGAGCTGTCCTTCCTGCCTGCTTGATGATGGAAACTTGCTTAGCTTACAATTTGCCCTGCAGCTGGAAATCATATTTTACTCCGAAATGTCCGTTATCCTTCACAGGAGTACGTGGAGTCATATAATAGAGGACAGAATTCTTCACCTCCACCACTGTGAGAACCTCAAATCTAGTAGTTAAAGAACTTTACAAGATAGTTGAAAGGAAAACTTCCCTAGTTTGGAAATTAAGCAGAATATAATAAAAATATATGCTTATATACACAATCATAACTGCCTTCATAAATAATGTATCATTGTTATCATAGAAAGGTGTGTGAACTTCACAGTTGTATGCATATGCATATTTATAACTTGATAAAAGTAATAAATATTAATGGGTACAGTCAATTTTATTTGGCAAAAGTACATATACATTTATATGACAAAGTACGTGAACAGTGAAAAACTCATAGACTATTCATTTTATAGACAGGGAAACAAGTTCATTAAAGGTAATAGTATAGCCCATATACATAATATTTACAATTAAAATTTATGGCACTATTATTTCAGGCGTATTTTCTCATGGCCGAAAAATGCTGGGTTCCAGTGAGAAGGAACAAAAATGTTTGCTCACTTGTATGCAACGCAAAAAAAAGTCCTTTATGAATATTCCTCCAAATTCCGAGTTTTAGCATGAAATAAAAGCTGAAGAGAGGACGGAATTCGAATCCCGGTAGAGGCGAGGTTTTATTCTTGTTCACGTCGTCCGAATTTGTTCTACGACCAACAAAACCTCCTATCCAGTGGGTAGCGTGGGCTTTTCCTTCGGGATTAAGGTGGCCGGGGCGTGAAACTGACTTCTCACCCCCATCTTGTACCGAGTTCACGAATACGTGGATATATACATTCACTCTCCATACCCTTCATGAGCTAGTGCTTAATTAGTTAAGCATAGGAACAACTTTAAATTTTTTAACTTTACTTTTAAAGCCGATATGCAGGACCCAAAAAGTAAAGAGAATTCAGTAAAATTATTTAATACTTGGATGAGTTAAACTGCATCATATTGCTGTGTAAGGTACGTGAGTTTGTTCTCACAATATAAACGAATGAAAAGCAAACACGGGGGGAGGGGTGTAGAATAATATTAACTGCTATATTCTCAACTTTCGACTCATTTTCAAGAATCTTTTTCGGATATGAAATCCAGAAATTTCTACAATACGTTAAATGTGGAATATTTTTAGCCACAATTCACTCAATATTTCACGTAATAATTTATAACCTATACCCGTAAATATTAGACAGCCTTTAAAAGACTATTATTCATATAATGGTTAAGAAATACCATGCCTTTAATGGTGTCTGAAGAATCACTACGATGTCAATAAAGGAAAATCATTGCCCTCTACACCGAACCAGAAGAATTCGGTCCATAACCTCATACTTCCATTAGGAAGGACTTTTAATATTATTCAATTTCTAGACCTCCCAAGCGGTCTCTTTCTGTCAGGTCTTCAGACTAAAATTCTGCATGTATTTCTCGCTTCCCTTTTTGTCGAACAAATTCCGCTAATAATCTACTAGTAACATTCATTAGGGAAAATATTTATATGAACTTCTTCGATTACAAACTTACTTCTCTGCATTATGAATCAGATTTTTACAGTGGTAATTACATGAGGTATGTATCTTCTTGCCCTCCTTTTTGCAATATATTACTTGCTTACTTACTCATGGAGCTGAGCCCTACTGGAAGAGCCGCAAATTCTGCAGCTACTCATGAATTTCCCAGCATTTTATGGAACAGATCTTTCCAATCCATACCATCTCATTCTCTCTCTCTAAGATCCATTCCAAAATTGTCCACCCACATACGCCTTGGTCTTCCTTGTGGTCTCTTTCCTTCTGGCTTTCCCATCAATATCCTATACGCATTCCTCGTCTCCCCCATTCGTGCTACATGACCTGTCCACCTCATCCTCCTTGACTTGATCATTCTAATTATACTTGGAGAAGAGTACAGGTTATGAAGCTCCTCCTTATCGCAACATATGCCTCTATGAAATTTAAAGCAGTTGCATCTACTGAAGGTTATGTTTGGTGTTAAACAATATGCTAGGATTATTGCATTAAGTGGATTTGAAACAATTTCGGAGCAACCGGTCGTGGAACATTTTAAGGCCCTTTGCACTCCTATAGAATTGTTGGATACAGCCACCATAGACGTACTTACGGATAATCTGTGTCCATTTAGGAACTTGAGTATGGTTCGTACATCCTAAGTTAAAGTGAGAAACATTTCTGCTTGAGCGAAATTTCTTGTTTTCATCAAGTTCCTCGCAGGAGATCATTATCTATAGCTAGTATGAGAGCACAATATCCCAGCCCTCTGGCAACTTTACACGATATTAAATTAGAGTTGTTTTAACATTTCAGTAAATTTTCCACTTTTTTAACAAAAGTTTCATAATTATATGGACTATACTTTGGCTTAAATACACTTTGTTCCCTCAGCGCAAGAGATATTTTTAATAAACCGCTAATTTTCTCTTTTCTCCGCCTCAAAAATTTGTAGTTATGCAGACGCAACTGACGTTTCGGTCATTGCTATGTCTGTAGGCATACTGCATCTCAACAGATATACCGCTCATTTGCGAATGGGTAAGCTACTGAAATATCTGGTTAAATAATGTTCGAAGCAATTAAATTTTAGCCCTCAAGTAACAGATTGAAAATCAATTAACAAGAACTGTCTGGTAACCTGATATTGATACGTAAGGCACTATTCTGCGCCGCTCCATAGGTCAAGNATAGCTCAAGCGGTTAGTCGCTGGCTTCCCACCGCGGCGGCCCGTGTTCGATCCCAGGTCTGGTCAAGTGGGATTTGTGGTGGACAAAGTAGAGCTGGGGCTGGTTTCCTCCGAGTACTTCGGTTTCCCCTGCCAATCTTCATTCTACTAATTGCTCCATAATCACCCTCACCTATAATCTGGGGCTGGTACATTAGGCCAGAAGTGGCCGCAGTACAAGGACTTAGTCCCACCCCACTAGCAATAAGAAAAGGCACTATTCTGACAAGTTTTATATGCCGCTGTTTCCGCATAGATCATTTAAGCAAGGATCAATTTGTTGTATTAATATTAATTCTTTTGTAAATTTCCGTAACGTAGGCTCGACGAGTTGATTATGGGAATAGACTTCGTTACGTACACACGACTATTAGCCTTCAGCATGGGTTTTCAAAGGAACCATCATGAGAATTAATTTGAAATTATAACAAATGTTGTGAAACTTTTGCTTACTATGTTAATAAGGCTTCATAAATGCATATTCATGGACGCCGGGATCCATAAGGTCTCTTGGAATCACTTTCATAATTCCTATCCCTGTTCTTGGAAAGTTATGTCGATACTACCGAAGGCTTATCCATAAAAATATTACGTCTTAAATTAATAGAGACGAATTCATTTATTATACAAGGCATATCGATGAAAAAGAAAAACAGCACATCATTTCTATAACTTAAATTATAAGCTATTAGAAATTATTTATACTACGAAATCAGTACAGAACAATTTATGACTTGGTTTCTAAATTTTTATAATCGTCATGTCTTGCTGATTCTTCTCATGATATTATACTATTTTTATTCCCTTCCATAATCATCTATTCTTGAATTCAGGACGTGGAAATTAAGTCTGAAATTACGCGCTGTATATTTCGCAATATTAAATGAAACCCAAATAACTGTCGCATAATGTCATATTTTCAACCTAAAACTTGCAGTTTTTCAAACCTAACCTCGTTAATAAATTACAGCATTCTCTTTAAAGTACCATAACGTAAACATAAATGTACGTGTTTTAATTATGAATGTCGTCATATCAGTATGTTCAGAGCAGGGTGGAACAGATGACTGAGGCGATTAGCACACACAGAAGAGGTGAAAAATTCATGCAGAATTTTAGTCGAAAAACTGATGGAAAGGAAGAACTTTATTCATCTGTGTACTCATACGCCAAAAGCGATGTGTCAGGGTTTGAGCTACATTACCATGCTATTTTTTTTATTGCTAGTGGGGTGGGACTAAGTCCCTTGTATTGTGGCCAATTCTGGCCTATTGTACCAGCCCCAGATGATAAGTGAGGGTGATTGTGGAGCAATTGGTGGAATGAAGATTGGCAGGGGAAACCGAAGTACTCGGAGAAAACCTGCCCTAGCGCCACTTTGTCCACCACAAATCCCACTTGACCAGACCTGGGATCGAACACGGGCCGCCGCGGTGGGAAGCCAGCGACTAACCGCTTGAGCTATGGTGCAGCCCTACTATGGTATTACTGTATATCTTATTTCTTTCTTTGCAATTTATTTAATGACACTTTCAATAACTCGTTCTATAGAAGGTCGAATGATTCGATACTAAAGAATAATAAACGGCTAAGAATTTAGAAGGAATTTGAACAAGATCTTGTTCTGTCCTCCTCCTCATTCTTTCTCTCTCTCTCTTATTCATATCATCTCATGTCCTCGTTTGTTGTTCAGGTGTACATATTCCAAAATGTTTTCTCGGAAACATTTCTGTATGCATTTCTAGTTTCCCGCACCCAAGTCACATGCTATTCCCATCGTAGGACACTCATGCCATCATTTTAAGAACAGCCTACTCGATAATTTGTTTGGACTACCGAATTCCTGGTGAAGTAATATGATAAATCCCTTACTTCATACTACTACAGTCAAAATACCGTATTTACGCATGTATAGGCCGCACATTTTTTGCCAAAAATTCAAGAGGAAAACTGGGGTGCGGCTTATATTCGAAATATTTTCGCTAGTTGCGAACTTAGGAATGTTAAACGTTGCCAAATTTCGGAATAATTTCTACTCCTGAAATAATATTCCAAGAAAATTATTTTTTCTATAATTTCTGTCTGAAAATTGTGCTGCGGCCTATACATGCGTAAATACGGTATTTTATTAAATTATTCGGTTTTCACATATCTGTAATTTTGTATTCTACTCTGAAAGTGAAAGACCACGTTTCACGACCGTATCATGCAACCGACAAAACTCTTCTGCGTGTCCCACTCTTCAACTCCGTGGAATCCATGGCAGATGGAAGAGTTTCAAGCGGAGTAACAACGGAAACGCCTGGAATTTGTAAGTTCTGATATAATCATAAATTTCACTGCTATTAGACCGTGCTCTTTCCAGATGGTTAAAACTTTATATATCATGAAAAGGTTTGTTGCATAGAGGTCTGACTGTGTTAGGATATTATGACTTTGTTATAACCATACAAATATAGGAAATACAAAAAGACTTGAGCGGGAATTCCACAATTTTAGTTCCACAGACAATTTCGGATAATTATGACAGGAACGAATACAAGCATGGCAAGAGAAAACGTCAGGCTCTTCCCCTAAATTACTACACAGACATTTTTATGGAAATAATTCCTCCTTATATATATTTCTACAAAATATTATTTTGCCTCAAAACCAATCGCCCGTTATTAAATCAGATTTTACAGTGCTCAATACTAAATAATATTAAACGTAACTACATTATGGATGTAGTTTGAATTGAAACAGTACAGAAATTGTAACACAATCCTGTCACTGAACTTCAGGGCAGGTCTCCCAATATATTTTAGCTCTCAATGGCGCAACGAAAATATAACTTACTGCATGAATCATACAAAGGCTAAGAACACGGGCTTCAAAATTAACATGGCCTTTGTCACAAAATGCATGCCATATACATGTGTTTTGCTGAAGGGCACAGGGATCACAGTCGATGCACATAGATATAGATATTTATCAATAAATCTGGTCGAGTGTATAGAACATGCGCTACAGTGGTGCACAAATAAGCAAAGAATCCGTTACTTAAACTCTTTTCCTTGATCGCCATATTTTCTACACAGGCAGGATATAAGAATAAATATTTAACTATAGCCAGCTTCACATAAAAAAATGGTATCTTATCGAAATGTGAGCTATGATACCGTCTCTTGTGTTCCTCAAGGTGTTCTCTCTTCTTGCTTAAGGTTCGGCCTAACAGAGCTCTACTCTATGTTCGCTACGTACGCTGTGTACACTCGGCGACGCAGCTAACATAGGGAACATAGCGTACGTAGCGTACGGAAGTCTGTGTGGCCAGTCACATTGACAATAAAGGGAGATATTTTTCTGTTCGTATAGCGAACATAACGTACTTGGCGTGCGTCGCATACGTAGCGCTCTGTGTGGCCGAACCTTTACGAGAGTGGAATCTCGTACCTGGAAATGAGTCGCTAGCAGCGAAACCGTCCATGAAACTTCCAGTTTCAATAGGTCACAAGGTTTCGGATCGGTCGAACGTGGCTGACACACATCCAGGTGTTACGTGAATATGAAGCACCCGTCAGTTCGCTCCGCGGCACTCCTCTCTGATCCCATAGTTTGAACGAACGCCAGTTTTATAATGGAACAAGGAAACTCATTGCCGTATTATTTTTGGAGTATTATGAACAGTGATGTATATAGTATCAAATTAAAGAGCATCAAGGTCCATCAAGAGCAAAAATTTAATATGTAATAAAGATTTCTACGTGTTTCGGCCACTCTTCGCAATTATGATACAGCAAAACCAACATTAGAAAGGAAACCATTTACATGTATGATAAACACATGCTATTCTAAAGGGATTTCTACCATTAGAAATTAAGATAGATTAAAATAGTATTGTAAAAAAATAAGTTAATTTAAAAATGATATACAATATCATACACTCAGTATAGTATACTTATAAGAGTCAGTCCAATGTTCTAATTGTAAGAGTACCTGACTCCGATGACGGTCCTCCAGAAAACACACACAAAATCATAGAAGAACGTAGGCCAACTATATAAGATATTTGATACACTAAGAGTAACTAAATACGGCTGTCACTGTGATCTTCTTATTAATTGTGCTGATATTGTACATTATTTTCTAATTTAACTAATTTTAATTTCATTAGTATTTAAATCTGTTTTGATTTCTAAAGGTGGAAATCCCTTTGCAACCACATGTATTTATCACAGATGCAAAATGTTTCCTGTGCTGTGCTGTGAGTTTTGCCTTATAATGATGACCCGTAGCCGCCGAAACACATAAAGCCTTTATTATATACAACAAAAAAAATAATTAAAATGATCAAGTCAAGGAGGATGAGGTGGACAAGGCATGTAGCACGAATGAGGAAGAATAGGAATGCATATAGGATATTGGTGGGAAAGCCAGATAGAAAGAGACCACTGGGAAGACCAAGGCGTAGGTGGGTGGAGAATAATAATATGGATCTTAGAGAGGTAGGATGGGATGTTGTAGATTGGATTGATCTGACTCAGGATAGGGACCAGTGGAGGTCTCTTGTTAATACGGTAATTAACCTTCGGGTTCCATAAAATTCTGGGAAATTCTTGAGTAGCGGCAGAATTGGCTTCTCCTCAAGAAGGGCTCATCTCCATATGTACATAAGTAAGTAAATTATATACAAAATTGGTGCATGAGATAGACATTGATGTTCTTCAATTTGTTAGAGGGCTCAGGATGTCTTTTATGAAAACAGAGTCATATTTAATAAACTGTCTCTCAAAGGAGCTGTGTGTCACTTATGTAGCTTTCAAAACGACATACCACTTAATGAGTACGCACGGACTAAGTATATATAGCAGCAGATATCTCGTGAAGTCCACCACTCAGTACTGGAGCTGCGAGAAAGACTGGCACCCTCTCTTATTAGCATGACTCGCCGTCTCTGTTATAGGGTTTGACAAACTCAATTAACTTATGCTCTTTCATATTATTTTAGCACTCTAACTGAGATATCCACACCGCTGAAATATCTGTTTATTTTTCTTTTGTTTACATCTGTCTTAGTTACCCATTTATAGGCCATTACAGAGCCTTATATTTTCTATAAATTTTTGTGTATTATCACTTTTGCCTCAGATTCTGTCAGAACTCTTTACAAACGGTTTTATATTTGAATTCTTGAAGAAAGTGAAAAGCGTTAACATTGACGTGCCTCCAAATAAACACACCCACAGCAGAAAATGGAAGGGGAGGACAAAATAATGGAATCACTAAAAAATTGAGGAATAGAATACATTTGTGTTGGTTACATTTAAAGGACTTCAGTTGGCAACACTGATTATTGTCCTTCCGTTTGTTTACACTCTGTAGCGTCCGTGTCAGGGCATTAGTGATTGTGCTGAGTGAAAGTCGTGTGAGAGAATCGGAGAATAGAAGTCTCGTCCGATTTTGAAAGAGGACAGATTGTCGGTGCGCGTTTAGCTGGAGCATCTCTGACAACTATGTGCCACGTTATTAGGAGCACCGAAAGCGACAGTTTCTAAGGTTATATCGCCATTAATGAATTATGGGAAGACAACATCAGCAAAAAGGAACAGTGGACGAAAATCAACAATGACAGCAAGAGATCGTCAAAGACTGAGGAGGACTATTTCGAAAAATCACAGAACCGCTACAGCACAGGTGACAGGGCAGCAGAATTGAGTATTCATCTTGAAGAGCCTGTTTCCACAAATCCAACATCCACGTTAAGGCTTCAGTTGCTAAACCTCTGATAATTGAAAGTACTCGTAATTTTCAGATGAGTAAACGAAGTGTCACGACCATAAAACCTGGATGGACATCAGGTGACTGGAAATGCGCACTTGATGTGACCAAATGAGTTGTCCTTTGCGCTGTATACGTTTGGAGAACACATAAAGAAGCCTATAATCGGGAAAGCCTGGTTCCAAGAGTGAAACACGGGGGGAGGTTCTGTGATGGTTGAGTAGCAATATCATGGTGCAGTATTCAGTTGGTCCCATTATTACCTTTCATGGCCGAATTACTGGAAAGGAATGCGTGAACGGGTGCATCCCATGATCCAGACGTTATATTCGAACAACGATTCAGTTTTCCAAGAAGACAATGTCCCCATTTACACAGCTGGAACTGTTCAGTTATGGTTTGAAGAGCACGAAAGTGAATTTCAGCATCTTCCCTGGCCAGGACACTGGCCAAATTGGAACATCACTGAAATTTGCTCAAGTCTAAATCTCTCACTAATCTCGGTCTGATCTCTACTCCTCGAACACACGAATGCGTTCCATTTATAACTGCCACACGGCCTGGATTAAAGTCACCATATCCAAGAGTTCCTCTACTGCTTTTTATGAATGCATTGTCTCGAAAACGTGCATAAACGGGTGCCTAGCAAAGTAAATAATTCCTTATCTGACTCCACTATTCCGGCTTTTAGGCAGTGCTTACCGAGCGTTGCTGAAGAAAGGACTGTTCCAGCTTGTCCCGTCAATATGTTTTAACAAGCCGTTGTCTATCAATTAATTATTTCGTCACATTATCTGTGTGTGTATAAATTATTAGTTCATAAAACAGAATGCTCAAATACAATATTAGTATTTTATATATAACTAGCAGAAATTTCCGCCTGTCGCTTGGGATATGATTGCTTTCCTTGTGAACATTAACAGTATATTAATATTAGCAGAGTAACTAAAACTTCAGTGGAGAATAATAGTCAACATCATATTCATTGTTAACCAAAACCTCGTCATCATATACACTATTTGATCCTTCAATAAAATCGCAAGGTAATTAAGCATATATGTTCCAATCTATGACACTGGACCTGTACTAATGTGTTACCACAATTTGTTTGAAACGCAGTAACCGTCCTTAACACATGGCGTTAAAATTAATTAAACTACCCACAAGCGTGCTTTTGGTAAAGAAACATTTAAAATGTGGTACAATTCAAATGGGCAGAAAGAGAAACGTGGATTCTCACATGGCATATACACGATTGAAATACTGAAATCTATCCACAGGGAATGTTTTTATCGCAATAATCATAAATATCACAAGTCAGAGTAGACCTATCCATAATTGAATGAAATATTTTTATCACGATATGCAATCAACAGATTGGTAGATATGTAAGCATGTTCCTGCCAAATGGTAATAACCTTGGTTCTTTTACACACCGGCAGATATGTACAGTAAGTTTAATAACATTCGGGCTTGCCTATTCGGTCCGCCTTAGAAGAAAATTAGGAACGAATGTAATAGCTTTCTTACCTCTCTCTCAAAGGGGAAAGTTATGTTTACATACATGCGTATATATATATATGTGTGTGTGTGTGTGTGTGTGTGTGTACGATAGGCTTCTTATGCTAACCATACACTCTACGACAGGTACACCTGCCAAAGTGACGTTGAACTATTCCTTTGCTTTGTCCATCTGTAAATACTGGAATATTATTTTAAATAAATTTTACTTTCATGTCCTTCTCAGTTAATTCATTCATTATTTTCCATTTCGACCCAATTATACACGTAATATAACCTAAGAATGAATGTTCGAAGTTAGTTATTTGTTCAATCCTTGAAGTCAGCACCAGTGCATCCATCCTGCAATCTGAGAATGGGCTCTCACTTCCGTTACAATTTGCCTTAAGGTCTCCTGGTTTATGTTGAACTGTGTTTAAGAGGAATGTGTTGTCTCCTTCTTCATTATAGAAATGGCTAAACACCAACCAGACTACACGGTGCCATAACACCGATGACCACAATATAAATATTCCTGCAAATAGGCTGTAAATTGTGACTAATTTCAAATAAAAGAGAATATTTTTTTGCAACAGGACGATTATAAAGTAATTTATGGAACAGAAGTGTTTAAAAGTCACACATTAATTAGAAAAAACATTGACAAATTAGTTTTCAAAACAAACTGTATGAATACTTAACTGAGTATTAGCTTGGCAGAGAACTTAATTACAATTAATGTAATCCTTTCACGGGTCACAGTAGTGGAAACCCATTATACTTTCGATAACTCTCACCGTATTCATGCGTTGTTCCGAACACTGAAAAAAATTCATTGGATTTTTATGTTACAAATTGCTGACAATCCAGGGATTTATTACACAAATGTTAATAAATGGGACATTTCATATCTCTCATTTGCACGTGGCTTTTCCTATGAAACTCACTCCATGTAAATTTTTAAAGTGTTTAAATGAATGAATGGGCGCAATGGGTTTCAGTACTACTTCTGTACTGTAATGCCCTTAACAACTCACGCACAGTACGGTTGGATATATCTCCAAATTCTGTGTCCTACACTGTATGGGCAGTAAATCTCCTGTAAAAATGCATTTCAAGAATTTGGCCTGTTTTGGGGCAATAATTTTTACAACACTAGAAAATTCTGAACGTTTTAATTATATTTAATTAACTGTAACGTTTAAAAGTAGACGAATGTAATACAACGTAACACAAGCATTTTCTTCTGTACTATCTATACAAATTTAAATTTATTCATGTTCTGCTTTATGTAACGCTGGTAGCGGCTCCGGTCTCTAAAACCGAAATTAACGGCCGTGGGGATTCGTTGCGGTAACCACGCGACATCCTCTGTGCGCTAAAGTTGGAACTAACTTCGCCGACAAGAGGCAGTCGCTCGGTCGGTATAGTTCGCTTGCGGACAGGAATGGGCTAATGAGCGCACAAGGGTGAGGCTAAAAGGGAGCCTTTATTTTAAATATGACTCCTATCTGCTGTAGGAATGTAATAGGGATTAAAATTGTATAAATTAAAATTGATCCTAAATAAACTGCATAGCTGGGAGACTCGTAGAAACTGTGACTGCAATTTCAGCGACATATAATTATTAGGAATTGCTATTATTGTAGCGATTTCCTCTAAATCAGTGAGCTTTATTCCACTATCGTACAGATCTAACACATGTATATGAATTGACTAATCGCACATTTTGTTTCACGTAAATATGTGGCCAGTCAGGTCAAAAATATAAGATTTGATCAAACCATTGCCAGTCAACGGTTCAGTAAACACTTCCAAACATGCAACAATATAGGGGAAACCGTGTTCTCTATGCGGTCTGCGCCAAGAATACGCTCGGAACAGTAAGACGCCTGTTGCTAAGTAACGAAGCTTTAAACATGCATCCTTAACAGTAGAAGACGATGTTTTCCGTGGGGTCCGTGCAAAGGAGTTAGCTTGAAAGCAACTGGCGCTTGAAGTTCAGTTATCGGTAGGAGATAACCACTGAAGTTCTTGGTTGAAGAAGAATTAGAAGTCGGCCTGTGAAGACAACGCGTGATTTGAAGCCTTTATGTGTGCTGTAGTGCAGTGATATTGGGAGTGTGATAGTTATAGATCCTGTATTACAATCCGTTGCCAGGAAACGGACAGGAAAAACTTTGCAGAGTAATATCAATTTCTGAGATTTGTTACCTATCAACGAATAGTGTATTCACATAGAGAAGACTATTTTGTGTGCTTTAATCACAAAATTTTGAGCGTTTTGTAACTAATTGTAGTTACGACTAGTGAATTTCCAATAAATTAATTCACCGATTCAAACCGGCGCCTTTAGTCGTGACCTAGTGCAAGGTACTTTTCACGGAAGTGCTCTGAAGGAACTTCGGTAAACAATGAGGAACATTGTCAGGATGGGCTCCGCCTGGTTCTAGGATTTTACAGTGAACCTTCCGAATGCAAGTGTTATATGTAACAATATATACCGGTATATTTTTAACTGAAAAGTATCGTTATGTATCATATACTCGTACATGTATACATAAACTCATATGTAGGCCTACATATAGCACATATATATATTCGTGATATTTAAATAACTTGTGATGATTATTAAAATTAGTATAGGGTTAATTGCTCATAAAATTAAGAAAACGATCATACATCTTATGAGGAGTTGGGATAGCTCAGTCGTTACGGCGACGGGCTATGGACTGGACGGTCGGAGTTCTATTTCCGGCAGAGGCAAGAGTTTTCTCTTCTCTACAGCGTCCAGACCGTCTCTCTCTGTAGCCTCGTCTCTAGTCCCTCGGTTCTCATTGGGCTATTGTGGGGTATTGGGCCATGTGATCGCATATGGTACTGGACCCTCCTGAATCTTCAGATTGCCTCTAATGAGAGCTTCCGTTCTTTTGGTACGTTGTGAGGAGGGGGGGGGTAGTTTATCCCGAATGATTAAAGGTTGGAGACTTATTCTGACCGACTTAAAATAAGTGTTTGCTTATTTAGTGCTTAAGATGGCCGTTATCGAGCGGATTATCTTGCAAGTAAGGAAAGGGGGCCGACCACAGAGGACGTGCAGTCTAAAGCTTGAACTGTCTTCGCCCGCTCGAATATTGGGTTCGTGGTTTCGAATCACACTCGGGGCATGGTTGTCCATGTGTGTTTCTTATGTGTTTGTGTTGTTCTGTGTGTAGGTATCAATCTTGAGACAGGCTGATCCCCCATCCAAGGTGTCCTAACAACTGTGTATGGGATTAAAAGACTACAAAGCGGCCAAGGTCCAAAGTGCTGTAGAGCCATAGAGAGCGGGT
>NW_019732857.1:428339-463434 GCF_002891405.2 Cryptotermes secundus | reverse complement strand
CAGCATGTTACTGGTGGGAACTTGTTGCCCTAATTCTTGACCGGGTATTGACTTTTGATACAAAGCCCTCGTCACCCTCTTCATGTAAAGCATTATTAATGTCATTCCTGTTTGTTTATCCGGTCTCTTTGTTTTGAATCGAGAGTCATGTCAAGTTACTCGTGTTTTGTTTCATCAATCCATGTTATTTTTTCATTACAGCGCTTACTGCAAGTGTACTGCGGCAATAGTCACGCAGGCGCTTGGAAAACAAAGTAATTGTGCATCTGTTTTCACTAACTTTTATTCTCAATTTGCGGAACCACAATTCTAAAGGTCTATAGCATTGTTTAACCTCCCAATTTCTATATCTCTACCGCCTGACCGAGTAGTGATATTCATATCATCGGCGCAGATTCAAATGTCTACGTTAATGTCAGTTTCAACTGATGGAATATCATTGATAAAAATGTTGAAGAGTGTGCATAAATTTAGCTTCTACAGCCTGAATGGAACTTCCATGTTTTACATAAAATGGCCGATTTTGGGTATAATTATGAGTTATATATAATGATTGAGACGGAGATTTTTCCTCAATAAATTTATCTATTTAACAATCACCTTATCTTATTTTTGAAGGTTACTTAAGGACGCTTTTAGTAACGAGATTATAGTGACGGATGGCGTGGTGATACATAAATGATGATTCATTGAAAGGATTTGGCAGGAAGTAGTATTAACCAGCCATTTTCTTGGAGGGATTGAGGCAAACCACGAGAATGGTTAGTCGTGGTAGCCGGTGTCCCACTCGAAATTCGAACACAGCAACTCCCGTGTACAAGGCTATAGAATTACCTCTACACCGCATTATTCCATCCATACTTTATTCAAAAGTTAAGGTAAAGTTGTCCCTGTGCTTAACTAACTAAGCACTAAATCATGAAGACTTATGGGGGAGTAGCCGTATAGATCGACATTTCCTTGATTTCGATATTAGTTGGAGGTGAGTGGTTAGTTTCACACTCCGGCCGCTTTACCCCGGGGAAAGAGCCTCCGATACCCATTGCATAGGAGGCTGGGTGTACCCGAGTATCGGTCTGGACGACATAGAGAAGAAAATTTTTTCACCTTCCCGGGACTCGAACTTAGACCCTTCGGTCGTCCAGCCCGTAGCCAGTCGCTATACCGACTACGCTATCTCGGTTCCCTAGCTTAGTAGAAAATCTTTCAATATTTTAGCATGTAGATCCGTTGCTAGGCAACGACCGCAGAATAAGCAAATACGTGTATTTGTTACTGAGTAACAATTCCTCGAATAAACATATTCTTACGGAAACGATTGAACCGTAACAATATGTAGCGGTGTTCTCTTTGGATTCGTGCCGAGTTGTTATAAACGGAAGAAGTTGGGAGCTGCAGTTAGTCAGTGAAGAGAAGAGCACAAGTTTGGTGTGAGATGGCCGCCAGCCTAGATATTAGACAGATGGAGTAATGAGTCAGCTGTGGAATTCACCAGCCGCTAAGGACGTTGTTAATATCCATTAACAGGAAAGACTAGTGAAGGCATAGAAGATTTAATGAGTGCTGCAGTTAGAGTATGTAAATCAGTGAGGCTAGTATAGTTACTTGTAGTTACGAGTTGTGTGTATAAGTATTCAGTAAATCCAATCACCAATTCAAATCCAGTCAGTAGTCACTCATACACGTGATGGTATCTAGGAGTAGCCTCGTTATTATTGAAAGCGCGCCTAATACATTCTACATTCCTTAACAATCAATATAGGCTATGTCTTGTGGAATGCTATCTTAATTTTTGTCTTTTAGCCCATCGGACGTCGGTCGAGAGCGCGGGACGCTTGTGCAATGGTTGCGATGAAAAGGGCACACAGGTAAAGATCAGTAAGGGTGGTTTCCTGCAGACCGCGTGCCGCAAGGAGCTGTCCGGCTTCCTCTTGACCATGACTTTCGGAAAAGACAGCTAGCTCTCTTTATCTGTTTCCCTCGAGAACCAGATATTTGCATGGGTACTGTGAGATGTTTCTGGGACCTGCCTGATTTCTTCTTTCCACGAGGCGAAAACACGAATTTGTCACCAACTCACATGTAGAGTACTTTTACTTTCTAAAACACATGTGCAGAAGACAACTATCGTCTATGGACAGAACAGGTGAATCCACGTTCTCTGGCAGCAGACGCGTGGGGTAGGCCATTCAGTTCCCTGACAGCCAAGGTGCATGGGACCGTTTGTGATACTACAAGAAAAATACATTGATCTCAACTGTGAGAGTGTAGCCAAAAGAGCTGGATTGCTATCCTTGTTGGATAAGCACGGTAAATGATACCGTTCTGATATGACAAAAGTAGAGCTGCATGACCTGATAATATTTCACAAACCGTAGTGTAAGGGTTGTGCTACTGATGTTTTTTTCTTTTTTTTTTTAATTCGTTTAGTTGGGGGTGGAGTCCAACTTGGTCCACGCGGCACAGTAGCCTGCCCCGGGTGATTATGATGATGGAGAATTTGGTGGAATGAAGATTGGCAGGAGAAAACGAAGTACTTGGAGAAAACCCGCCTCAGCGCCACTTTGTCCACAATAAATCCCACTTGACCAGACCCGGGATCGAACCCGGGCCGCCGCGGTGGAAGCCAGCGTCTAACCGCTTTAGCTATGGCGCAGCCTTACTGATGGTTTACTTGCCGAGCAAAGAAATACAGTGTACAGTGATCACACTACCCATAGTTGGCCCTGATGTAAACATCTAAGAAACATGTAAGATTTGAGGCTTTCACGGCGGTGACTATGAAGAAAGCAGTCTTCTGGGATTTGGCACCACATATACACGGTGCCAAATCCCAGAAGACTGCTTTCTTCTTTTAAGAAACAATTTGGGGTGCTGTACCACGTGAAACGTATGGTGGCTGTAGAAATAGTGACATTGAAACTGGCAGTTGTGAAACAAATGGGGAAGAAAAATGTTGTGTGAGAGGGACTGCTATATGCAGACATGTTACAGCTGTGAAAGAGAAATAGTGGGTAAAGATAATGAGACAGAATCATGGATAGAATTATTATCAACACGAAAGATGATGACGCAACAGAATCTTCAGAAGTTAGTGACGAAGAAAATATGAAAGGAGGTGGAAGACTCCCCGGTGACAGAAAGTAATGCTCTGATATACGTGGTCCAGTGATTGAGGCTAGCTCTTTCTAACGGACCCAACTGAATAGGGTTTTCCTTCACCTGAGGACGGAAACAGATCCAGTTTCCGAAACGTCGTGTTTTTATTTGTTATCTTAAAAACCAGGACGATGGATAAAGTCCAAAAACCTAACATATCAGTGTCTCTGATATACGTGTTCAAGAACCTCACAGGAGGCCAAAAGAAGACAGAATTTTGAAGCGATTGCTAGATTTCGGTATATTTGTAACGTAAAGTTTAACTTGTAACAGACCACTTTTCCATACTGTTGTTAATTCCATGGTTTAGTTAACTGTATGACCACGGGATTTCGTGTTGCATTTCCTGTAAGAATGGTTTCAATTTATTGTGGCAGTAGCGTTCTGTTTCGCACCCAATGCACGTTCCACTTTTATTTCCGGTAGAGAGTTTTGTGCTCTCTTTGAGGGTTATAGTGCTGGGGAAATTTTATTCTTCGTTTCAGTGGTTCGTAACGGGTTTAGTCCGCTTTCCTCTTTCCCCTCCCTTCCACTCCTAAGCGAGGGGTTGTGCCATCGGGCAGTAATGGAGCTTTACCAGTTATTTTCTTTGGATCTATCGTAGACCACCGCAAAGGCTTGCAGGTCACTGCGATATATCTACAACGGACCAAGAGAATTTCTGACACGGAAAGCCTAGATGAAGAAATCTTGCATCTCAAGAGGCCTTCAGGAAGAATAGGTAGAATACAACGGACACCATGAACCACAGACCGAAATCACTTTCACAGAAGGAATATCCAACCGGAGTGGTCACAGCAACCTACATGCAGATCAGCTGATAGGATTAGCAGGCTTCTGGAGAGATTTAAGATGAAAACTACGCACAGTTCTTTTGACCTGTGATGGTTGTCCTTGACCTTATAATCACATGCATGTGTTGTACAGCCCGGATATTTAGAAGTGACAGTCCAGAAAAAGCTGCGCAGTGGATGGGTAGGTCCATTCGTGAAAGTTCAGGGGTGTTGTGATTAGTCATTCGTTTGTTTTCAGTGCGAGCAAAAGTCTCAAATTCAGTTAAAAACATTCTTCCTTGTACAGTAAAGTTAAAAATTTTGAATCTTGGACTCGTATCTGAGTGTATTATTCTCTATTTACTGTATTAATATTTTACTTTATTATTTATTTTTATTCGTTGGTTTCCTTTTTTTGTTTATTCATATTTGTACATTTTCTATCTCCTTTAACATGCAACCAACACAAAGTAAATTGAGCGGAAAAGTGTTGAATTCACAATCAAGAGAAATTGTTAGTAATGTATAAAAGTATATGAAAGAGGCTGGGCCAATAATTACAGTGAAGAACATAGGAGTGGAAGTAGCAAAAGCAACACGTGCATCGGAAAGCAGTGTCAGAAGAATAATCATCATCATCATCATCATCGTCGGTAATCTGTCAAGACGACAGGTCCACAGTCACTTCCAAAACAGTTCCTCCACTTGATGGGATCTAGAGCTTTCTCCTTCAAATGAAAATATCCTCTTCTGTCCACAAGGTCATCCAGCATCTTCTTACGTCTTCTTCCTCGTCTTCTGGTCACTTCTATCCGCCACTCTATCTTTCCTTCAATAACTTCTTTTAGAAGGCAGTTACAGCGTAAGATATGACCAATCCAATTAGCCTTCCGTTTTCGTATTTGGTGTAGGATATTCCTCTGCTCACTGACTCTAAATAATAAGAGAAACAAGAAATATCGAATCTGGGGCTTCCACTTCCTTTTCGACACCCCATAAAGAAAGACCTAGGAAATCTCCACTAGCCACTTTGGGCGACTTTAACAAGTCTGTGGTGCGAAGAACAATTAATGACTTCTATATAGTCGAAAAACAGAGACCTACCCTGAAAAAGTTCACGAAAAGTTGAAGATAACGTTCCATTTTGGTGGTGATAGCGATGACAGTTCTGATCATAGCTCCGATTCATCTGGTGGTGACGAGGAAGGAGAGGCTTGTGGAGATGATATCTATGCGGACTTTGCAGGTGTTGCCCCTTTAGAATAGACCTGTGTAATATGTAAATAAACTCTTCATGTATATAAAACAGTGAAAAGTGTACCTATTGTACCAGCCCCAGATGATAGGTGAGGGTGACTGTGGAGCAATTGGTGGAATGAAGATTGGCAGGGGAAACCGAAGTACTCGGAGCAAACCAGCCCCAGCGCCACTTTGTACACCACAAATCCCACTTGACCAGACCCGAGATCGAACCCGGGCCGCCGCAGTGGGAAGCCAGCGACTAACCGCTTGAGGTATGGCGCTGTCAAGGCAGAGTGGATACTGTCTGGAAAATTCAAAGCCAGAAAATTTTGTACTCCTACCCCGTAAGTGTACTCTCTCTCACTATCCCTCCTCTTCTCCTTCTATCTTTCTCTATCATGTGAACATAACATTCATCACATCTCCCCTGCATGATGGACACAGCCTCCGGAACGTCCGACACTAACTCCATATCGACGGAGCAGATGCCCGAAACGACTTTATTGTCTTGTGCGACATATTCAAGGATAATGCCAAAGGCTCAGCTCCGTATTAGGTTCGAGAACACGTCTATAGGCCTATGTAAAAGATAAGAGAAATAAGTGAATATTTAATGGGAAACTCAAGGATAATTAAAATATTGATTTAATCCAAGCTTTATTAAACTCAGTTCTCTGTCTTACAACTTTCACCTCCGTGTCTCTCACCCACCCACCTCATGGAACTCTCTTCTGCACGTAGAAAGAGAAGATACCAACACAACGTTATAGAAGAGTTGCATTATGTAATTAAAGATGGTTACTAGCAATAAACCTAGCAGAGGCACGTAAATGATGCCTTTACGTAACACTATATAATGTGATTACCTGAAAATTTCATCGTATCAGTGTCGATTTAAATCGACGGTAGGTATAACAGAAGGTAAATTAAATACAATCCCGATGAGGTCATTGGATTTTTTCCATTTACCTCTTCCTTCTGGCCGCATTATGACCCTGGGATCGACTCAGCTTCTACCAGAAATGAGTACCAGGAATCTTCAAGGGGTAAAGCGTGCCTGGCGTGTAAGGCTGATAAACCGTACCGCCATCTGTGAGCAGATTTTCTAGAAGACGTTGGGTCCTCGACGTCTAAAACCCTATGAGACTTCACGGCCTGTTACAGGGATAGCCTTACCTTTTACCTTTTAAATGGAACATACGGGAGAAGATATTCTAAGAGGGAAAGACAAGTATGAAAATTTCAAGAAAAGCGCACATATAAATGTTAAATATCGCATTATTAGCAGACCCTGGATACTGGAAGAAAACTATGCCTAGGGAGAATCACATTGGAGCAGTGTTGCTGAACACGCAGTACATGCATCATGCATATCGCATCGTGGCTATGAAAAAGGTACAATGATATTCTTCAGGACAGAATTTTTTTATTTGCGTGTAAATATGCGACGTATAATTCTCCATATTTCTGGAAGAAGTGTAACCTTAATATTAAAATATAAATTCTTCACCAAATATAACGATTTGCAGCAAACTTATTTATGAAATTTATTTGAATTTTAAAGCTTTAAATTAGAGTTTTATGTCTCCTGAATTATGATTTTGAAATTTTCGCCTTTGTTATGCATTCTGTCGCATGTTCGTTAAGGCTTATTATCAGCACAAAGAAGGGAGAGTTGGAATTTCCTTTGCAGTAGTACCCGCTGCTCAAGTTTAGTGTAACACAACTCCAGATCGTAAAGCGAAAGTGTGGTTTGTCGGACTTCATTATCAAACAGCAAGGACGAGCGCACAGAAAGGAAAACGGCAACCGCAAAGCAGTCGCAACGCAACCACAACTGAAACTTCGAAGAAATGTCACCCTCTCTGAGAATGAAATTAGTTTTCCCGATTAGCATTCTCAAGCTGAGGAAACTTTTGTTTGAATAGTTTCTCAAATAATCTCAAGTGGTTGTGTACATCCGAATTAATACTAAATTGCATTTTCTAATTCCGAGCATTTCTGCAACATCAGATAAGAACACTGATCCTGTCTTCAGACGTAATTAAAACACATCAGACTTCATCTAATGTACAGTTTTTCTCAGGCAATATTTTTTCCCCTTCCTGGCATAGTCTTTGTGGAATTTATCATACGCATCTGGATTCTGCTCAGTTAATTGAGTGAAAAACAAAATCAGCAGTTTCATCGACCTTTCATTCCATCTCAAGAGGAAACGTCACAAAAAGACGTTGTAAGAGAAGAAACTAGGAAACAATGGCGCAACGCGACTGTGAGAAAACTGNGCTGCTCATTTTGATTCCTAGTGTTCACTCCGACAGAATTTCTCCAAACTGCGGTTGCACTGAGGCTGACGAGCATATGTGAAGTTGTTAAAAAAATAGAATTTGATTGTCACTGCGATGGTTACGCTGAGCTGTATCTTCTGGAGAACAAGTTTGTGTGGTCTGGCGGAAGCCAACAGACGTTACTGAGGAACATGACGCCTCCGTCTTCAGTTTTTAAGAGTCAGCAAAGCAAGAAACCAGCATGAATAAGGTAACAAATTCGCTTGCTGACTGCTTCATATCCATCCGAAATTACTTTTGACATTTACCGGACTACACGGGATTATACATATATTGTAAGATGAAATTCTCAAAATTAAGAGATTTGTTTCGATCGACATTATGTCCAGCAGTGCAAGCAAGAAATAAAAGGGACACAAAAGCCGAAAAAGAATTATGCAAAATTATATAGAAAATAAAAACTCCGAAAAACATAGTCTCAACGGAATTTCTATAAATCTACCGTCATGACTCAGTGTCACACAAGACTTCAGTACTAATCACAAAGAAAATAAAATAAATTTCTTATAATAATGAATTAATCAGACCGATTATAGGAAGCAAGTATACGTTTTGACGAAGGAACCCTTGAACATTTCACTGCCACTCTCGGCTATAACAGGAGACACTGAAGAACTCCCGAAGAGAAACTGACGGACCCTTTCCTACAGCTACCACTGAGGAAGTAAGTAAAGTATAAGTAAACCAACCGGAAGCCACGCCCATGAAGTCTGTTCCTTACTTCCTTCATGCTTTCTTTCCCTGATCAAACGAAAGAATGAAATGCATCAGTCAATATTTCTTGAGCTGGAAGAAAAATATCTTTCAATATGTCAATGTTTTCTCTTATATATAGTAACTGATCTGTACCCTACTGATTGTAAACATTGAATATTTGTTTTACAGATTTATAATCCAAGCCGTTTGCTTCGTAGGAAAGACAGGATATGCAGATTGGTGTGCGATGTTGGGGATAATTTCACAACACGTCAACGAAACTGAAGTGAGGTTTACCTACACACTTCACGACGATTATTTCAAGAAAATACAGATGGAAAACACAAGCATGAATGGGTGTAGAAGAAAATATTCTCACATGAATGTGTGTGACTATAGACGAGTTTTGGTTTGATGACCTGATTTATTGGACCCTTTGATACACGACGTATGACTACACTTTATAGTTCACTCTCAAACATACACTAGTGTCCGAAGTCACGTCGTCACGGCCGTTGCTTGGTAGCGGCTTTCAATAGCGGACGTTCCGCTTCCTCTGAGTTCACGAATTATTCCCTGCATCAGCTCACCACGACTGAAACCTATCAGTTCTCGAACTAACTCACTGGATCATTGCAACAGCTAACTGCACTTGCTTATAACATCTAGGTACTGACCGTGTAGTAAACGTCTCTTCTATCATCTCTGTATTCTGTTATTGCGTGCGGAGCCTGTACCTAGCAACAGCTGTTTGTAACTCACTTCGCGATCGTTGCCTAACAACTGGTCTATATGCCACAATATATATAATATATTAGGTATAAATCATTATGAAACGAGATCGCTTAGTTTGTCTGCTTTAGGTCGAACGCCATTACTCGAATTTTAGGGCAATATTCCCCGCTGAGAGTATTTGAAGAGGAGGTCTCATATATTTTAGGCACCCTTGAAAAGAGTGAATTGAATAAAATGCAGGATTATTAAAGAACCGAGATATCTAATCTAAATTCATATTTAAGAGGTATTCCTATCAAATCTCGGTCAGGACACCGACTATAGCGACGGAGACTTTCCTTGCTTTTTCTCAGTTCCTCCGTGCAAATTACAGGATATACACAAAATTCCATTTCAGAATTTAAACAGGAATTATCGTTCGGATGATTCGAAATTAGTTTTGGAATCCATATAGCTCAGTCAGTGTACTGACTAGGTTATGGGTTGGTTGATTGAAGGATCAGGGTTCGATATCCAATAAAGGCAGAGTTTCTCTCTTCTGCACAGAGTTAAAACCGGATCTGAAACACACAGTCTGCTATTCGAAGGGCAATGAGAGCTCATTTCTGGGTCGTAAAGCGGCTGTAGTTTCAAGCTGACCACTTTCGTCTAACGGCGAGATCAATATTGCTTGTACCTATATTTCCGCTCCTCCATAAGTCTTCAAGGTTTAGCACTTAAAGAGCATCATTACTTTCTACTGAACCAAAACCACATCTGCTTTATAAAATTTCGTGTCTGTATACCATATTCTGTTTAATCGAAGTCGGTCAGGCAATTTGGAACATCGGACGGATGACAGACGAATGGATGGGTCCGACCAATAATCTGTTGAGGCAGACTTTCTTGCAAATGTTACACTACTATTTCCCGTATCGTGGTTTCCTTTTGCTGCAGGATAAAATAAATTTGATGTTGGCTGTAATACTTTACATTCTTTTGTACACTATCTATAGTCAGAATATCATATAATAATATAACAAAGAAAATATTTGAGTTGAGTTACATCAGTGTCAGAAATATAAGCGAGATAGTGTAACATTTCTGTAAATGTTTCTGCACAGTTTATTCACTGCAATATTGGTCTTGTTGATTTGTCGGATAATGAACCTAAATCGAGTAAGGTTACTTTCAGGTTAATTAGTTATAAATCTAACGTAACACCAGACTGTAATAAGATTTTTGGCGCCAACTGGGAGCTCAGAACTAACACAGAACTCTTGAGTGTCAAATGAAACTGACCAATGAAAGACGTTGAGAACAAGGCCAGAATTGAAAACTCCTCGTACATACGATAATGTACTAGCAGAGTAGAATTTCTTTTTAATTACAAGGGAAGAAGAACGTAATGAATTGGAGGCTAATGAAAGCGTTAGACAAGGAGACACCGTCACCTGGTTGGCCTAGGCTGGACTAAAACCTTAATTATTATTACCTCTACTACAACTACTACAAATACTTATATTTCTACTTCTACCTCAATTTTTTTCCTTGGCACTAGAGCCCCAGTAATCCTAGGCCTACCTCCATGAACTTCCCCGTTGACTTCGGTTATTCTAGATCTTACACGTTCGGTAAGATTCCTTGGACGGGTGATCAGCTCGTCGCAAGGTCTCCACCTGTACACAAACACAGAAAAACGCACACACACAAAATAACGGCAGTGCCCTGAGTGGGATTGGAACCCACGATCCCGGTTTCCAAGCGAGCGAAGACAGTAAATGCCTTAGACTGCTCAGCTACCGTGATCGGCTCTACTTCAAATACCACTTGTAATTCTGCTGCCATTGTCAGCACCTGTTAAGAACATCTAATATTTTGTTCCTCACAAATGCTGAAAGAAAATTTTCGCAACATATTTAAAAAGAAGAAAGAGACAGGGACAAGCAAGGGTTAATGGCAGTCTTAAGTAAGAGCAAGGTCCATAGAAAGAGTTGAATACGAATTTGCTCTTGTGTTATATTATTATACGTGTATATGAAGCGGTTTTAGATTTTATTGTGTCGGTTGTGGTCACGGAAATATATTCGTAGTTGTAATTTCAGTAATGCCGGAATATAGAAAGTATGAATTGTATCGCTGGACTAGGTACCGAGTCTGACACCACACCCATGTTGCGTAGAACCTCTTCGGCAGCCAATAATTGAAGGTCAGCTTTCCCGTCATAGACTAACTTGACTATTTTATTGAAGAGTCTTGAAGTGACGATCCTCTGCTTCCAAGCATGCGTCATATCGTTCGAATATGTTATGATACAAATAGGATTTTCTGTGGGGGATTAGAGGGAATTTCATGCTTAGTATCTTTTTGATATTATTCCATCGAGTGCGGATTTTGCACATACGATTATATTTTTCAGCGTGCCCCGCAAACAAAAGATATAAGTAAGGTTTAAGTTTTTCACAGCTGTGGCCATGAATAATGTCGTTTTCTGAGAAATGTCGTCATGAAGATCTTGTGTTGAACCGACGTTTCGGAGGAAAATATCACCTCCATCTTCAAGGTACAAAAATCCTCGAGCGAGCAACTAGCGTGACAAGTTGGCTGTAGACTGCAGCTAGCAACTCACGTTGGTTCCTTGCTCGATAATTTTTATCCTTAAGATAGAGGCTATACGTTACTCTGAAATGTCGGTTCATACAAGATCTAAAGGCGCCACTTCCCAGAAGACGGCATTGTTCAAAATCCATAAGGATTTACATCTGGTTACCACGGAGTCCATGATACCGTACTTTTGACTCGTACGCCGAGAACTTCGTCTAATGTATTCATGCAATTGATTACAGTGTGTGCCATTGCATTATGCTGTATGTATTTCGTGAACTACTTTTCTTCATCAGTCAGTTGAATGAAGAAGAATAACAAAGTCGTATAATGTTCGGAGTTTTTTGTTTTGTGAACAAACATTTGCCAAATTATTCTCCGAGCACTAACTGCACACGAAACCTGAATGCAGTGGCACTCTGTGAATAGAATGAGGATTTTATCTGCTCCGGTCTCTCCTGTTTTGTTTGTATGTCAAAGCTCGTAACCCGAACAGCGTCTCTTCAAAAAAAATAAGTTCTGGGTCAAGAAGTCCATCGAATACCGATTCCTGAAACCACCCAGAATATCGAATTCTTGCTTCGCAGAGTGGAAGAATAAGACTATAAGGGACAGTAGTTCTCTAAGGCTGTAACTTTAACGGTTTTGTGCCAACGTTAACTGTATTTATTGTCAAAACACATGAAAAGTCTAAGGATTTTTTTCGAGCTTACTTCTAACCAAGAATCGAATTAATAAATTAATTCTTCAGCCAGTATATTATTTTTTTTTTCGAAATTCCTTTTTGTCCAGCACAGATCCCGTACAATGTAATTTTTTTATTACGATATTGTGAATTGATACTTTATATCGCACATTATTCTCAGGGAACTTGCCACGAAAACTTGTTCGGCATTTTCTCCATGAATAACACCACACGAATATATTGAACATGTCCGAATTCACCCAACACAACAATACCAAAATAATATTAAACAAACAATAAAACTATGCACAAACACAATACAAAAAGAACAAAAATGGAAGTACACAAACATGAACCCCATGGCCCCAAATTTACACGCGACAATAAAACTACACAAAAACAACACACCTATTCGACCCATAATCAATTGGAGAAATGCCCCAGCATACCAAATAGCAATACTGTCATCCAAAACACTACAAGAATACTTACAATTGCCAAACACATATAATATACATAACTCCATACAATTAATGAGTGACCTAAACACTATAGTAATAAATGAAAACATAAGATTATGTTCATTTGATATAGAGAACATGTATACAAACATACCTAAGAAAGACATATTGAACATAACCAAAAACATACTACAACACAATCATAATACAGACATAAATACACAAAGAGAAATTATGTGCATANACACACACACACATACCCAGCAGACCCAATAGCATAACGCACGCAGTCGCGAGAACAAGACGCAACAGAAACACAGTGAGTATTATTAAAAGTTATAATACCACAAGTAATAGATAAAATACGGAACACAGTATTAATGAATACAAATTCACGTTGCAGATATACACGATAGGGAAGAAGAGCTCCAACAGAGTAGGATGAACAGGACTGGCGTAATAAGATACGACGTAGCGATCGGGAACCCTGAACAGTTTTAATATTTTTACGATTGACATTTGTCAATATATATGATGGACATATATTTTAGTTATTTTAAAGTGAAGACAAGGCATACAATGTACTAGTTTGACGTGAATTGAGTAGCACCTGAAGATGGCATTCTTATGCCGAAACATGTAGTGAAAGTGAGAGAAGAAGATAGATAAGTGTATGCACTGCAAGACGGAATAAACAAATCATGAATATTTTATAGTATTATGAAAATCGTTTATAGGTATCTCAAGGGAAAGTAACGGTGTTGAATAAGCATTACTGTCGAGATAAGACAGCAAGCATCTGGTGACAACGTGACAGTTTGACTGCGAGCAGCGGAGAGGAACGGTGAACAAATTCCACTCGGCCAGCCTAAGGATATATTGGACTCCGCGTACTTATCAACCCATACAACAGTAGATTTTTTCGAGCCCACAACGGAGGTAATGCGACAGGGGCATGAAGCTGACCACTCACCTCCAGCTAGTGTCGAGGTCAAGGAAATGTGTATCTATATATACACTCCCCCCATACGCCTTCATGGAGTAGTGCTTTATTACTTAAGCATAGGGTGCATCTTTACTTTTTACTTTTACTTACATTTATTAGGATGAATCTGGAACCTCTACCTATCATGACATCAAATAGTGCATGTTGCACAGAAATGTTTTGTGTATAAATCACTGCATTACATGAACGGAAATCTTGCTTTGTGCCTCATCTTTACAGTTGTATTAGGATTTTGATGTTGCAGAAATATTTTCCATTAAAAAGCTTTACAATATTGCATTTCAAGGTTTCTTACGAAGTTGAGGGAAGCTAACTTAGAAGGGAAGTCAAGACTTTCGTTGGTAACTTATAACATTAACAACCTAATAAGAGGTCGGGTGTTGGGTATTGTGGAGCACATGCCGTGACATGTTAGATAAGATAATATCAGAACTGATGTCCTAGTGACCTTAATATTGTTTCTATTAACTTAATATCACTGGTATTCAACCCGAAACTTCCTGCTGTTAAACATATGCAGACTGAAGGCGTAAGAACTTGAGGACAAAGGGCATTGTAACGCTGACAGCTTCACCTGATGGAACAAGACTTGTGAACGTCGACACCTTGGAACCTGTGGAAATGTTTCTAGTCCGGGTATTAATATGAAACCATAACTTCATGTTAACTACTTGTACCAGATTATAAACCAATATAAAAATAAACCCCCAATTTTATCCTGGAAGTAATGAATTTTGAAGTTCAAGTTCTGATTATTTCTAGGAAACTTTATCAAATATTACACTTTCATTTCCTTCATAAATATGATGCTGTAAGGGATTACAAATTATCTTAAATGAGAGCAATGAATGGCATACGCTCTAGTATTTCAGAGAGTTCAATATAATTGAAAGAAACCATAGCATCCTCCAGTCAATACTGTAGTACAGTCTGCATAACCACGGTTTAATTTCCTAATTGTCATCCTGTGTTCGTAGAATTAAATTTCTAAGAACAATCGGCATTAATATTCTGTACGTCCGTACTATTGTGCTTCCTCGATTTAATTATCATAACAATATATAAGCAAATCTGAAATACCGTCAGTAATTAGAATTATATTCAAACCGCATTAAAACTGTTCAATAAGGGTGATTATGACAGGTTTGGATTCGACGGCTCTTGGAAGTAAGTAAGAGTCCGAGGTACTTACGTGTTACTTAATGACACTGTAACATTTTCAAAAGTTATAATTGCAGTTAAAGTCGAACTACAAGTATATGAAATAATCCTTGAGTGACAAACAGTGGATATTTCTGTAAGGGGCCTGACTTCTCTTATTATTCCGACAAGCTCCACTTGGACCGAGAAAGACAAGCTTAAGAGAGGGTACACTGCCTCAATTGGATTTAAAATATGGCACATTCCGAATGCAAATACCGTTATTGTTGAGATAGATTTCATTGAAAAAAATCTGGAATAATATTGGCTCACATTTTTCAAATATGAATTGAATTTTATGCGAAAATACCCTTGTGATATACGAACTTTTTAAGATGCGTCATATGTGACCCTCTGAATATGTTTAAATGCTGGAATCGAAAGTTAAATTCAGGTTTAAATTCTTCTTTTTTACTTCAATATAGGCACAAACTTACTCCTCGTCAAGTTATTTTAGTGAAGCTTCAGACCTTAAAGATGACGTTTTGCAGCAGCTTGAATTCATTTCTCATTCCACCCACACACAACGGTAAGTGAAAACGATTTTAACATTACCGTGAAGCATAGATAAGCATCGTTTACTTCAGCAATATTCTTCGCCCCAATAACATATCAAGCTTGCTGTGAGTATCTGCCACGTAACTTTCTCATAGACGGAAGGTCTCCTTGGAAACGATACTCACATATGTACGAGTATATGCCCTGTGTAAATAACTCTGATTTACTGGTTTTTTTCCCCCTTGGCACTACAGCTCCAGTAGACCTAGGCCTACCTCCATGAACTTCTCCGTTCACTTCGGTTTTTCTAGATCTTACACGTTAGGTAGGACTCCTTGGGGGGTGATCAGCTCGTCGCAAGGCCTCTACCTGTACACAAACACAGAAAAACGCACACACACAAGCTAAACATCCATGCCCTGAGTGGGATTCGAACCCACGTTCCCGGTTTCCAAGCGAGCGAAGACAGTACATGCCTTAGACCGCTCGGCTACTGTGACCGGCAGCGTATAAGAATAATATATAAGAACTCAGTTCGTACCTCACAGGAAACAGATCCGAACCCACGATTCCGGCTTCCAACGATCGAAGACAGTACATGCCTTAGACCGCTCGGCTACGGTGACCGGCGATTTACTGAATTACAAGTTTATAATTTTCATTGGTAGTGCGGCGACTTCAAAGGATAACAGTCTTTCTAAATAGCAGATACATGACTAGTTCATAGAATTTAAAGTATGTTCTTGTTAAAGAGGTTCTTATAATTTCGTGCCCGATGTATGCGAGAACTGTCTCGAGATTTAAAATTTGTACTCCGGAACTATATTTTTTAAACAATTCTTGGTGTAAATAAGAAATGTGAGTAATTATATGTCACTAAATATTCTCTGCCAGTAAGCTGTTTATAGCCCCTAAATTATACTCAGATTCTGACACTAATTAATTTCGCTTAGTGAGTGGTGGAGTTCAACTGGGTCCACTCGGCACGGCGGACACTGACTGGCCTATTGTACCTGCCCCCGTGTGATTATGTTGAAGTAGAATTTGATAGAATGAAGATTGGCAGAGGAAATCGAAGTATTCGGAGAAAACCCGCCCCAGGGCCACTTTGTCAACCACAAATCCCACTTGCCCAGACCCTGGATCTAACCCGGACCGCTGCTGTGGGAAGCCAGCGACTAACCGATTCAGCTATGGCGCGGCCTTGAGTCTGACACTAACTCGGATTATTGTAAAATTATGGTTATAAATTTCGACGAATTCTGAATATTTCCCTTTTAAATTTATATATTCCAATTTACGCTTTTAATATTAATCCAGATTTAACTGCTGGAAAAGTACTTGTTCAGTGAATATATATTGCTGCGAAAAAACTTTGTAATATCAGAAGCCTGTTATCATTAAAATTAATTAGATAACATGACCCTTTGAAGGACACAACAACGAATCACTTCCAGTTTCTTGCTAAAAAATAAATATTTTTTCAACTGAACCTTATTTACTTTCATTCCTATTGGTTGATTTCTCGCTGTCTCATTCCTGTGACGTAAGAAATAATGGGACATAAAATATGGTTGTGAGTTATTTCGGTCTCCTGCCTTGTTATTAAATAAGAGAAATGGTACAGAAGCAGATTTTCGACACCTTGACTTATTCTCTTGAATAATGATTTCAGTAAAGCGAGAGATGAGTAAAATGGGAATCAGTAACAGTAATGAAAGAGAAATAGAATAAATGAGGAAACACTGAAGGATAAAGAGAATGGAAGAAGTAGAGAGGAAGGAAACATAGTAAGGGAAAAGAAGGAAGGAATACGGCAAAATGGGAAGAAGTGGAGACAGTACTGGTGAAAGAAATAAAAAAGAAGGAAATGTGAATATTGAAATACTGGGGGAGGAGGGAAGGAAAAGAAACAGGACGCAAGAAGAAAGAAAAGCCAGCAAATTAGAAAAGATAAGAAAAGGGAGTAGGAAATAGATTTTCTCTACATACTAATGGGAATGCGTTTCGTCCGCTTCCGCTCTGCATATCGCTCTTTATACCATACGCTTAAGATGGCCCTCGCCCGTATTTTGTTAGTCTGCAATGAGGCAACGTGAAATTACATGGATAATAAAACAAGATTGTCTTAACCTCACCAACGACATTGACATAGCAACGGAGAACTGTCAAGCCTCTGCTTCAACAGTAAGTATGGACTTAATGTAGGCTTGATCAGAACGGGACTTTAAACTACGGGGTACGACGCTGTTGGGGGAAACAATAAAAGTCTACACGGCTCACTGGTTTGTAAGGAGACTCTACCGCTAGGACTGCGGAGTCAACAAGTGTCACCAAGAGACTCAATCTGGTAATGGAGAAGAAGTGTATTACCACCCATGTGCTATCTTCCTGTTGGCTGCAAGGGTCATTGAGTACGCCAATGATGCGCCATATTGGAATTAGCACATTAGTCTTAGCATTAGGAGTTGAATGTTTCGAACATTTTCACTTCTGAAATTGTATTATATACTCCGCTGTTCCAAATAGCAGTCCCAACAAATTTGATTCAAAAATCAGTCTTCCTAACTAGCATTTTAGACAGAGAAGTTTTGGTTCCTTTTCTAAGCCCCGTTAGTTGAATTGAAAGGAACAGGGGGTGTTACTGAAACAAATAATTGTTCACACAACTCTAATTTACAATTCTATCCAACAGATCATCCAGTTACCCAAACTGTCATCCAAACAACAGACCAAGAATTCAGGCAAACGTCCATCCGAACGACCGACGGACCGCTCGACCGACCAAACAAATGGCCCACCATCCAACCATCCAACCAACCAAATAACCAATAAACCAACAAACCAACCAACCAATCCAACAACCAATAAACCAATAAAGCAACAAACCAACAAGCAAACCAACCATCCAACCAGCCAGCCGATCGCACCATGAACGATGAATTGTGTATATCAATGAACCCACCGATGGTACAGCTTAGATGGAATTAAGCAGCCATCTTACTTTTGATGGGAGAACCGTCAGATTTTTCGTACGGAGATTATAATCGTGTTAAAGAAAGATTGAGCGGGTCTGATGTGGTTTCGAATTGCTCGCCTGCAACCTCACCCTGTGTACATTGCGCAAATCCCCTCCTTCGGCATCAAGAAGAAATGGAGAACACGAGGGGAAGGCAACCGGAAGGAATTCAAAGGGGACGTAGCTGCTAGGTAGACGGATGGGAGCAATCCTTATACTTTCTTTCTCTCAAGACTTTAAATGAGAGGTGAGCGCAACACATAGACAGGTACCATTTGAGAAAATGCTTATCAATCTATGGCTCTGGAGCCCTTGTGGACCTTGGCCGCTTTTTTCACTTTCTTAATCCTATACACATTGAAACGGGGAACAGGCTCGTGGACGGATACACGGAAGGTATGGTGATCCTACAGGCCTACTGTCTTCTGCTTAAAAAATAACAGGAGCAAGAAATGAGAATTAACACTGTAAAGCTTTCCAGATTTCGAGTTTTTGACGAAAGTGAAACTTTAGGTGGTTATCATCTGCAGTATTAAAGTTTGTGTGTGTGTGTGTGTGTGTGTGTGAACCACGAGAAAAATTAGTATGAATGTCTGCATGTCGGAATATATTCTCGTATTTAAATTGCTTGAAATTTTCATAACGGTAAATTGTTTTCTCTGTAGATCATTTCGTATATTTCATGTGGACATGGCATTGCCACGAGAGCATTCATCATAAGCCTTATGGGGTAGGTGTTTGCTTGGCACTGGTGCTTATCCCGCAATTTAGTAGTTTACCAGTGTTAACAGTGTGTCAGTGAGTATGTACAGTTGTATAACAATAAATTTCTAACCAACAGAAATGTCACAGTTCACTTCACACCACACTTACTATACAAGAGCAACACTGTAATACAAATTAAACAGAGATGACTTGCCTGTAAACTTTTCCTGAAATATTACATCATTTAATTCATAGAGATATACCGGTAGTGTTCATTATTAATGCTTTACTTCCCAGTACAGTCATCGCTCTCAATCTGCCGACAACAGTTATGGACATTTTCTGCTCGCATCCAGTTTTTCAACCGTGGTATTTGGTTTCAGTGTTCGCTGCTTTTGTACACTAACATCCCGGCGAGGTAAAAAAGTAAAGCTATCCCTGTACCAGGCCGTGAAGGCCCATAGGGTTGTGAGACGTTGAGGGTCCCACACTATCTAGACAATCGGCTCAAAGATGGCGGTAAAGTTGTCAGCTTTACCCGCCCGCCGCGTTTTACTCCCCAGGAAAATCATTTAATTAATTCCTGGTACTCATTTCTGTTAGAGGCTGAGTAAACCCCAGGGCCTAGTGCGGCTGGAAGGATTAGGAAAACTGAAAAATATCCAATGACTTCATAGGGACTTGAAACCGCGACTTTCAGGGAAATAGTTCGGTTGAACGAAGTAAATTTATCAAGCAGGACGGAGGCATTGTAACAGGCATCCCAGCAACTTCGTTCAACCGAACCTTTTATGATTTTCTAGATAATTAAATAGGAAGGTGGGGGGGAGCTAATGCCGCAGAAATATTGCCTCACACATATACGTATATTTCAGAGCTTGTATATTCAACAGTGGCCGGTCACGGTAGCCGAGTGGTCTAAGGAATGTACTGTCTTCGGTCTCTCGGGATCTGGGATCGTGAGTTCGAATCCCACACAAGGTATGGATCTTTGGTATGTTTGTGTGTTTTCCTGCGTTTAGCTAGAGGCCTTGTGACAGGCTGATCACTCATCCAAGGAGCCATGCAGTCTGTAAAATGTTCGTGAAACTGAAAATCAAAGGCAAGGGCCCAAGGGGGCTGTAGAGCCAGTGAAAAAAAAAATAAACGTTCAAGACATGCAGAGTATCGAAGTTCCTTTTTCTCGATAATAATTAATCGAAACTCCCTCACACCTTAATCTGTAGGTCCACACGTAGTCGATCGTAAATATAAATTGGATTAAAAAGAATTTCATCACACATCTATACTCTTACTTTCTTAAGCAGCCCTTGAATTAATTCACTACTTAGCATACACTTGTTTTACTTAGTCAATAGTATTCATGTATTTAAGTGCCGCCCTGTTGTGAAGAGCATCCTCTGTCACCCACTTTTAAAGGAATTTTCTTCAATATTGTCCCCAGTAAACTGCACTTCTTTTTGATATGTTAACAGCAAATTTGCAAAAATGCATATGTAAACTTGTTCGCGTCTGTCCACACATAGCGTATTTTAGAACATATATGCTGATTTCTGTTGCATTTGTGGTTGGAAAAGATTTACAATATTTTTTTTTTTGTTTCAGGCCGTCGACAATAAGGTAGATTTCACGTTAAGACCTTTTACGTTTGCATTCCAATTAGAACGTGTGCAGTGGTGATCTGTAATGTGTATAGAATAGCGATAGTGCTGTATTACCTGCAGTCCCGAGTTGTGAATTTATAAGGTGCAATAAATCCGATCATCCAATCCGAAACCCGTCTTATAAGTCACCACAACACGTGACAGTATTATATATAATGCAACAAACACTATATATACAGACAAACAACAGGGAGAACGCGTTGGAGTTGTTTTGCCATACTTGCATGTTAGAACGTATTAACTTGCGTAGATCTACATACAGGAGGAACCAGCAGCTTCCGCACTGAGAGATCTACATTCCTGCAGATGGCGCTGTAACAGCTTCCGAAATGTGTTCTAAAGGTCATCTTCTGTGACATTCATTAGTACACTTTCCTTTCTTAAGAAAAGACAGAAGGTTAACGAGTTCACCAAGCTAGATGAGTGTGTCTGTCTGTGCGGACGCCCCCCCCCTCACGCACCCCTCCTTTCTAAGTTTTGATATCGTTTATTTGAAATCTGTTAAACTTCTTATCAAGAATTTGCCATTGGTCGTCATCGTCCTCTCTTGGAACTTAATTTAGTACTCGTATCACCGGTACTAACAACATGAACACGCGAACTTGTGAGGTGATAGTTGCATTAGAATTAGACTTGTTTCATGCAGCATCCTGAAATAATGAGGACCTAATATTTCTTCGTAATGTGCAACTTTTGTTTATGTACTTCTTTCAAGATCGTAGAATCGTACTACTGAAACCGTGAAATGCATGTTTCTTTAGTTATCGGTGTGATAGTGAAAACTGACGAATGATTTGATCTAGGTTTAATTTCCAGGAATGGGCAATCAGACAGAAGCATCTAAGGAAGCTTGATATGGTACCTTCAACTTTCCCCCGTTCTTTAATGATTGGTTTACTAGAACGCCACCTGAATTGCTTCAGGTATCAGAATAAAGGTGATATGGGTGAAGGTGGCGGGAAAACCAGGAAGCCGGGAATACGAGACGCTCATTATATAGTTTATATGATGGAAATCGATCCTCAGAGAACGCTATATCCGAATTGAATGAAGAACATTTATTTATCCACGATTATATTAATGAGCTAACAGGATGTTTTAAACTAAAGTGTAGTGTGGGTCGGTCAGTCATGTATCTTAAAGGAGCGCGCACCAAACACGGAAGCTACCGAGTTGTGACTTCAAGTGGCTTAGCAGAGACGCTACAGACTATTCTACCCCTCCCCCCCTTCTTCTCAACACATATGGTACCCGTCACGTTTCGTGGCGTGTGTTCTTGGAAGTCCTCTCCAGCACACTAACGCTGTCAATTAGCCGACTGGCTGTCGCCAGCGAAGTCAAGAAAATCCCAGAAAACAGTGTGTAATACTATAATACACTCTTATGATATGTCCCTTCATTCGTGATTAAAGTAAACGAGAATTTAAATTAGATTAAGTAAAACAAAATAAATAATTCTTAATTAATGGCTCCCATATAGTTTCAAAATAGCACGAAAGATCAGCGTCAGGCCGTAGATCAAAAAGGGCTCCTTCGTCAGTGATGATGATGATGATGATGATGATGATGATGATGACGTGATATTAAGTACAGAGATATATGATTAAATATTATGTACAATTATTATGTATATTATTATTATTATGTATATAATATATATACATATATATATATATATATATTGTTAGGATGAATGAAAGCTGAGAGTAACCAATTTGGGGTTACGCAACTGGCAAGCATAAGCACACTGGAATGCGTAATATATGTAGCAGATGACGTAGAAGCGAGTGGTCCTTTGTGTGTCATGTCTGATCTGTGATTACTGATTACATATTGATGTGGACATGTGACATAACATTAGTATTGTTTTTTGGAAAGTAACTTCGTTTATGAAGTTATGCAAATTTTCTCTCATGTAAAAGACATTCGTATAGGTCAAGTCAGTAATGTATTTTGTCAAAGGATTCTAACCTTAAGCCAATAGAATAATTTATGCGGGCAGTCAATAGGTAGTTCTAGGAAATGAGACAGCAATATACGTAAATGACTGCTTGAATTTACATTACAATGAGCAGGGTAAGATATGTTTGACTTGCGTACACACCTCCTGTCAGTGTCAATATAATTGAGCAAGAAGTGAGAAGATCCTTGTTGGATTTTGGGTTCAATATGGATTATTACGCCTTGTAGTACGTTAAGTAACTCGACTTTTCTGAGTATCATATCTCCTACATCTTCAGGGACAAAGAATAAGACAAATAAACAACCATCATAAAGCAAACAGTTTCTGAATGCTTTCGCTGCACTACATGACGTCAAATGTCAGAAGAAAGAATTCCTCACAAAATACAATCATTTTTGTTGTATATGGACGCCTACTGCCATTAATCACTTCCTTAACAGACCGTACTAGGAAATAAATAAGAACGTATTAGAGGTAGCTTGAAATGTCGCTAGGAAATATTTCTTCGCAGAAGGCTTATATCGAATGAGACCTAAATTTATTTCAATTTTCACGTCCGCCTTGTTATGAATTTCTTCGCCTATATAGTTGACATTATTGATCTGTAGGCCTGCATATCTATGCAATAGGAAAGTAGGTTTCTTAGTTCTGCTCTGAACCTATCGTATATATCGTATATATATACGAAATCTCGGTGTTAAGTAAGAGATATGAAAATTCGATTTTTATGAATATAAACAATGATTTAAATTCCCTTGATCACCCGTATCTCCTACGGCCATCATCTCTCCATCCGCTGTAGCATTCTGTAGCATTCTGTAGCATTCAGGTCATCACATTATATTTCTGCCATGTTTCGACTTGGTGACAACTAAACAAAAGGTAAACGAAAATGATTTATGATTGTATGCAAAGAAATATCCGAAGGTACTATTAATATTGCAACGGTGGATTTTCAGGTTAATAAGGAATAAATGAAGATTGAATTCAGTGAGATTTGCAAAATCGCGAAATTCGTGTTAAGGACATATATTTACTCCAAAGAATATTACTTTTTCACTCTTAATTAATACATGTACATTATTTAAGCTACAGCTTAATTGTTGCTCTTGTACAAGTATGTAAGAAATTGTTCCTGTGTTTAACTAATTAAGCACTACGCCATGAAGGCGTATGAGGGAATGGATGTATAGAACCACATTTTCTTGACCTCGGTACTAGTTGGAGTTGAGTTGTCAACTTCACGCCCCCGGCAGCTTTACCCTCCCCCATCCGGAAAGGGTCTCTGGTACCAATTGTATAGGAGTTGGATGAACACCAGAGCTGGTCTGGACGATAGGAGAAGTGAAAATTCTTGACCCTACAGGGACTCGAACTCCGACCCCTCTTTCGTCCAGCTCGTAGCCAGTCTCTATACCGACTAAGCTACCCCGGCTCCTTGTACGAGTATGTATATGCATAATATATCATGTGCTTTTAGTTACAGCAGTATTACTGATCCATTCCGATACAAATATGTTCCAATAATTGCGTCAAGTGACTGTACCTGTGGATGAGTGTAATCGAGTTCAAAATTCGTGTTCGTTTTGGTGTTATCCACTAATAATTTCATATTTGTGGGCCCCAGAGGAGTTTTGGAAATATTTTCAGAGACCGCACTTGTTAGAAGACACTAATTACTGTTTTGTGAGGAACGTGTGTCGTACAGCTATGTAAGCTGTGTTCAAACTTGCTGACGTGTTTCATAACTTCTAAGATGGAAGCAGCATGTTCCTCCAGAACGTTTGCATGCACGTACTAGATTGCACTGCGTCATAAAACAGAAGACCTCAGTAGGTTTAATAAAGTTCTCATGCACAATTACCCGGATAGTAGGATTAAAAAAAGGCATACCCGCCATAACGTAAATGGAAGCTGGCGTCGAGAAAGTTCATTTACACCAGGAATTCATTAAGAGATATTTACACCACGTTAAAATGAAACGTTATGATAGGCCAGACCGAGCCGGACTTCTTTTTTTTTTTCCGTAGAGGCTTACTCATCCTCTTTATAAACTTAAATCACCGAGTAAAGCCTCGCCCGAGAAGCAGACTATACAGATTTCTTGGCGATATTCTTTTTGTACTCCTTAAACTGAAATAAGGCAGAAACGTTATTTTGTGAGCCTTGATCACGTGGTTCTGTGCTTAAAACAGCAAACAGCTGAGTCTGTTTCATGTTACAAGAAATTCGTGTCATATCTGCTGTAATGATACGCCTGAGTCTCAGTTCAGTTTATTCATAAGGACTTGGAAGAAGGTAATATTTCAACACTACAACAACCGCCTGCAAAAGGAGATAAGTGAGTTAGTTATTGTTATGAAAACATCGAATTTTTCTTCTTTAGGAGCGGGATAACAAAATGGTCAGGAAAGAATCATTTAGAAGGCTGAGTTATGTTATATCTGGATATTTTTGGCGGTTCAAGGAACAAAGAATAAAATGAAAGGAAATAGTAACAGAAACAAGTAAATTTTACATACACAATAAATAACACTGAAACGATATTAAATATATATCTTTCACTTTTCAGTGGCAATTACTTTCTTACTTACATACTTACTCATGGAGCTGAGCCCTTCTTGAGGAGCCGCCAATTCAGCAGCTACTCAAGAATGCCCCAGCATTTTATGATAACCGAAGGTTCATTACCGTGTCACAGAATAAAAATAATTAGTTAAAATGTTAGCACTTAAAGGGTAGAGTTTCCCTGCTTCTCTCTGTTGTTGTGTGTAGGCAAGTGGAACGAAGCTTCATCATCCTTAAACTCAACACCAGATTAAGGGCAGTGGCCGGATCCATCTAGGGCCGTCCAATAGAAGGGCCGAAAACTGAATCTGGCAACCAAAATTCGGCATTTTCATTGCTACAGTAGAGAGGATGGGCATGAAACCGGCCGGAAAATGGTGGAGAAAAGGGAATTCCTGTAATGTAGCTTCAATTTCATACCGTGGTATAAAGTTTGTTTTTCCTCTTTTGCAGATGCATCACGTTTAGTCCTTTGTAAGCAGGAAAATATTGTTTGAAATTCATATGACCAGTTATATTAATAATGTTTTGCATCACATCTTTTAATAATGTTTAATGTCGGGTCAGAATTGTTAACATTCGTTCTTCGTATTCGAGGATTTCGACAAGGAAATCGGCTCTTCTTAAATATTTTCAGGATTCTGCTCTGTTACTGCAGATATACAAGTATTACTGAGCATCATGTTGAAACAAGGTACAACTGATTCCCCTCACACCTTCTAAATAAAATACTAAGAAATTCAAAATGAATTCATTGGATCTCTGAATCTGATACGGTGCTGAGAAAATAACACTAAAATATTTTTGCAGTATACGTCTTTCCCCCAGAAAGCTAACTTCCACGTTATCCATAGTAACTAAGGAAAAGTAAAAGAATAGTTTTAAAGTACTCTAATTAAATAGCTATTACAGACGACCCACCGAAATTTCAGATGTTATGTAGTGATATATTTTTACATATAAATAATATGACTTATTATTGGAGTAAATCTTCAATATTGCAGCAATATTATAAAAGGCACATAAAATATATAGTCTTTTTAACTAAAAATGTAACGTTAATACTTTAAAATGTTATTAAATATCATAAAATGCCATTCAGATACTGCAAGTATACTTTTAGTGAAAAAATGTATATTTTAGGTTTCTATTATATCCTTGTTATATTATTGACGGTGTACTCGAATAATAAGAATAATACCTCAATGCAACAGGATACTGAAGTACATATAATATAATGGGATTTATTGTTGGTATCAAGGACACAATTAGTAGTATGTGAATATCTTAGTATTGATGCAGTGTAAAGTCGAGTAGATTTGATCCAAATAAAGAGCTATTATCTACTGCCTACAGGAGAGCCGAGTTTTCCCATAATCCTCTCCCACTACTAACACAACTGTCTTGGCGTTATGTCACTGCTCTTTCCTCCTCTTTTTTATTTGCCCTAATTGTGTTTGGTTTGATAGTTGCTAGTAAGGATATTGGTCTGAAAATAAACCAATATCCGGGTATATGATCATTCCTTGTCAGCAGAATCCAGGACGGAACCACAAAGAGCAAATTATATGGGGGGAATTAAAACAAGGGAAATGTAATTCCAAGAGCATTCCTTTCTCGGTGGAATAATAATTTTAAAGACTGTAATTGAAATGTGTAGTGGAACATAATGCTGCTGTTTGGTTAGTGGATCTAATATTTTTCGATAATATTCAGCCCAAAATGTATCCTAGCAAAATGCAAATATCCACTTAACTGGATAGAGTTAATTCTGACGTGTGCATGTTGCTGGAAGTTAAATGGTGACAATTTTCAACCAGCTACTGTGGATGTCTCGAACCGTAAGTGGTCTTCATGTCTGTGAATTGGCGGTCCTTGCATTACTGTTATATTGACACAGTCGATATGTCAGACCTTGACCGTGCTCCGCTGAACTATATAATAAGCACCTCATTACTTCCACTTTCTGTTTCCTTTCTGATCCACGCACCGTACGATGCATCTCTCTGCCTCTCGCATTCCGGAATTATTGGATTATGTTCCCTGAAGTAATGATGTTACAGCTAGGGTCATTATTGATTTCAAGCACGTTCTGCAGATGGAGTTACATACCCTGCTAGCTTCACCGAATATGTCTACGTATATGAATTTGTTTACTTCATTAATTTTTGTGTTCCAAATGAATACTAAAACGCAGGGATCTGATGTAACTGTGATCCCACTTGGAGGTAGTGTACTACTATGATACACCATAGTCAAGCTCATTTTTAGATGTAACGTTGTAAATAATGATTAGTTCGAAATGGTTTCAGGGAAATATTTATTAAACCCCACAATTAGTGTTCTTAAACTTTCTTCAAGTGAATTGTTTCTCTATATAATGCTTGCCGAATATAAAATTCTTGGATATAAGCCTTTCATAATTGCTTCCGGCGATGGAAAGACCGCTGTGCTAAGTGTGTGGAGTCACAAGGGGCCTACTTTGAAGGAGATTTGATATTGTAACCACCAAGATACAGAACTTTGTTTTCCCGGCCCAAGATATGATATTCTTTGGACAGAGTGTTATATTTCGTATTTATATAATCTGTACATTCAAGAGTTTAATTAAACACAGATATGTGACTACCTGCATGTGCAAAAACAAATAAAATATCTTCGTCCAGTATCTTCTAACTCCAGTTTATGTTTAGTTCATCAGTATCATGCCCATATACGTCACTTTCCGCGTCATTGAATTTGCAAGAGAATATATGGATATTTACACGGAATATTGAGAATGTCTGCACAGGAATGTCTATGATACAGCTTTATGTATTATTGATGTCGAACTTCTGTGATATTTTGGAGTGTTAAAATCATTTATTTTCTTCAAAGGTGTTCCTGAGGGAAATTTAACCTTTAATTGTATTCCTGCTAAGATGAAAACTGAATAGAATATTGATTTCGGCATATTCGAAATGAAAATCTGGCATTTAAGATATGAATAACGCGTGCTTTTTGCAGTATTTGCAAATATTTAAATAATTTAAGCCTCTTTATGAGTTAATGAGACATTTTCGTGTTATCAGCCACGCCAGTTGCCTTCAAAGTGACCAACATCATCTCTCTTATCATCAGGATTTGTACCAGTTGTTGACACGGCCAATGGCTCATGATGTTTCACTGCCCTTAGACAAAGTGAAAGCCTCACGTCCTATGCATAGGTGCTGTACCATACTTAGAGACGAATTTTGTTATGTGATAACTGGAAATAATACTGTCCGAAAGAAGCTGAAAGAAATTGGGAAACGAATTATCACATTTCAGTTCTAACAGACATGTAGCTTCAAGAAAACCGGAATATATACATTAAAAATGTCCGAGGCTGAAACGACGCACCTCCCAATAGAAAATCAATAGAAAATTTTGTCATTTTGGAGTACTAAGATTTCTGTGGCCTACGCATGTGAGTATATGCAATGGAGTATCCCTCGCTGCTATATTATTCCCATAAAAATATCGGCGTCTTGTTTGCCCTCTCACGAAATGTAACACGATGCAGGTCCCCTTGTTATAGAGGGGATTCTCGGATCGTCATAAACCGGAAAGTTCATTATTACGCAAGAAACCTTCTCTAGACCCGAGCTGAGTTCAGCCCACGCTGTCACACTTTTGTTCCTTTAAGTCTAATTCAGTTCCTTCCGTTGAGGCTTTTAAAATGAAATATGCCTATTTTTTTTTTGTCTCTTTCATGTGACTTTTTTCATTGTTCTTTATGTTAGCATCCTCATAAACTTTGAGAGGTTTAGATGCAATTCAGCATCAGAGGTTCACTGCAAATTCTGAACCAAATTCTGACTGAAAAATGTCATGCATGAGCTGTACCTTGTGTTTCATTACGAGTAAGCGCATACAAGCAGGAAATGATGTTGAGTAAGGAAGTTACAGAAAAATTGCTAAGGAATAAACTTTACGTGTATATGCCGTATAACTTACATTTATATAAAATAAATGATTTTTTTGATAAGTCTATCACATTTCAATATGAGCGCAGAGAATGGTAAAGAGATCCTGGATGCCAGGAGCAAAGATGGCCTCAGTTACTACTGTACAATCAAGAGGATTCCGGAACAGGAGAGTCAGTTCTAAGATTACACATTTCATTACGATGACGATGATGTTGGTGATTATGATGATGGAGATTTCGTTTGAATTGTAAGTACTTGAGTCCTAATCACACATGTGACATCATGGTTTTAACATCTGCAGAGTACGAGAATGCCAAAATCTTCATTTCTAAATAAAAAAAATAATTTAGGACAAAAAATAAAATAAAATTGTTAGAATATAGCTATTCTATAGCTTTTCTATAGCTGACGGCTGTAATTAAAGTAATTTCATATGAAGAACCAAGTTAAAAATATCGTTGTTAATTATTTTACCATATTTCAAAAATGAAATTTCCAAATATCACGTAATAAACAAAAATTTTCGTATAAATAAACGGGAAGTATCTCCCTATTCTACTCCATGATATGTACATGTTCATGTATGAGGGGTAGGCCTTCTCGGCCCTTGCACTACGACCTACAGTGATCTATTGTGCTTTGTTCATGTTCATACTATAACTGATTTGCTCGAAGCGTTTCTAGACAACGGCTCTGTTAACTCGTTCCAACGTGCAACAATGGAAGATGTGTCTCGGTGGATGAATATTATAGCTCGTTGCTGTGCAACAGTCAGTGTGTCAATGGACTCGCTGGCTACGAATCATGTGACTTGTGTTTTCTGTGTTGACCGTGAGGAGCCTATATAACTAAGACATGTAGCTTAGATTAGCGCAGAGCACTTGAGAGTATAAAGACAAGAAGTGAACATGTTCTTAGTGGACTGTGAAACTTAGTCGAGTACAGATTAGGACAGAGGAGTATGAAATGACTAAAGACAAGAAGACTTCATAGGGATTTAAAGTACTAGTTTCCGTGTTAAGATCCTTTGCAAGGGAACGACTAGTGGAAACTGAGAATCCTAGTGCGTGCAACGGTGAACTGTGAATTGTGTAAATCAGCGACAGCGCTGTAATAAGTGTGATTAAGAAAACTTGTAGGCGAAGTGCCAATAAATCCAGTTATCTTATCTCGAAACCGTTATTTTCGTCACGCCTACCCCAATACACGTGACAATAAAAATTTTAAATTATAGACTTTCAACAAACTTCTGTTAGAAATATTAATATGAAAAGATAGTTATGAAATAAAATGTGCTATTTTAAAATATCAGCAAACTATGCATAAGCCAAAAATTCGACTAAAGTGTAATAACCAAATTGTTACTACATATTAAATCCAAAGTATATTTTAGTAGAGTTAATAACAATATAAAGATGTTCAGAGCAAAATTCAGACCTCCAAATCATCTCCGTGGCAACGGCCACAGTGCTCAGTACCAGTCTATGGTATGAGAATTATCTTTCTATACGGTCTGCCCATTTGTGGTTTCTGCCTGAAATATGTAACCAAATGTTTACATAAACACACTAAAGTGTGTTTATATGTTTAAGAATTGGAAGGATATTGAAAACGTATCAAAATGAAATTTGACGAAATTAATGGCAATGGCAAAACGAATCGACCGGAATCAACACTGAAGCAATAACGTTCCTAATATTTTATACAAAAGATTATTAACGGCGTGCGGTGTGATTGATGATACTATGACGTGGTATACACTCATCTTCCTTTGAAGAGAAGACGTATAAAGGACACGAACAAATTGGTTCTAGATTTTAACAATAAGTTTTTAAAAAGTACTTGTAAATAGTCTAATTATAATAATTTATAAATAATTAAACAAATTCATGCACATCGCAGTAATTGTTAAAGGATAATATTTTATATTTATGATATTGTAATAATATTGTATGTATTTATAATTTCCTTCTGAAGATAGTCGCTCCGACCGAAACATGTAAAGGATGAAAGAATAAAAAACACAACATTCATCAATCACACTGGACGGTGTTAATAATTTTTTACTCTTACTAGTTGGACGGACGAGGATGAACTAAGTCAAATTCCTAAAATTTGTTGTAGCCATTCTCTTCTGAATAAATATGAGGAATTAAATGTTATTGCATTTACGCATTACAATGTAACGCTACAAATATAAATTCTTTACTCACATAGGTTGATTAGAACATAATCATCAATGGAAGTAACCTATTCAAGTACATAAACAAGAGGAATACATGATATGGACAAGTTTTCAGCTTGAGTGGTTTTCAAATAACGTAAACCATTATCACTATTTATGTAGACGACAAAAAGTTGTATTAAACAATAGTTTTTAAAAGAATATTGGAATATCTTCTGGAAGTAGGTCTATAAAATTGTCTGGTTCCTTTTGTATCACAACAATTGCGAAATACTCTTCCTATGGTGGTGAAGATGCAGTGTTTCTCTGGGATTTGAACATGAATATTCATGGTTGATTTCTGTTAATTATGTCATATTATAATGTATTTTGCTATAAGGCTTATAGCAATGAATACAATAGTCAGAAAATAGATAAGAATTACACAAGCGGAAATGTTTTTCGATAAATATGCTGGAAAGTTATTTCATTACCATCATTTTCAGTTGTATCCACATTTCTACTACATGGTATTCGTGTAACTAATAAACCTGTTTCATGTGTAGTAACGTCCTATGAAGTAAGTAATTTGATGATACTGCTCATGTATATAAATAAATAACAGTGTTACTATATCTTACTATGAAATTACAGGAAATAGCTGACGCTGGCATATATCATATAAAGTTTCAAAAGTGAGCAAAATCCAAGCAGTGAAAGCTAACATTTGTCGAAATTTAGGTTTCATAAATTCCTCACATAATATCGAATTCCCTGTTCAAAATTTCTTGTTGAATTATTTTGAAATGTTCTGTTAAATATATGGTACAAATCAATATACTCTATTAGTTTATTGTCTACTACAGGTAAGCTATTCGAAAAAGTTATTCTGAAAATATATCGAAGGCACGTTGAACAAAGGGGCCTGTTTAATATAAGCCAGTTTGTTCTCGCCCGCTCAAAGCACGACATTTCAATGTATGAAGCTTACGGACCACACCACTTTAAATTTCAATAATAACACGTCTACGGCTGCGGTATTCCTGGATATTGAAAAAGCCTTTGATATAACACGGCATCTTCGCTTGATATGTAAATTGTCGGAATTAAAATTTTCGATCAGTCTAATCAAACGTATCAACGTTTTTCTTTCTCAGAAAAAAGTCGAAGGCGAAATGTCTACGCCATGGGATACACGAGTAAGGGTGCCACAAGTTTCCGTCCTGTCCCTAATAGTGTACAGTATATATATATATATATATAAATGATACGTCCCGAACACCTGGTGTCTATTTGGGTCTCTTTGCTGATGACATCTGTATATATGCCACAGGCCGCAAAGAGGTTTATGTCTGCAGAAAGTTGCAGCGATGTCTCAGTTCTGTTGAGGCGTGATATGAGAGATGGAACATGAAACTCAAAAAAGATAAAACACAGATCATCTACTTTTCTTGTAGAATTAGGCCCTCTGAGGTTCATCATACATTGAAAGGTCAGAATATCTCATTCATCAATCATATAAATTATCTCGGTGTTATCTTGGATAAGGGGATTTCATGGAGACTGTACATAGAAATGATTGAAGCCAAGGCCTTCAGAACATTTGCTAGAATCTGTTCCCTATTCAAAAGTGAGAGTTTAAGCGCCAACATTAAACTAACTCTCCACAAGCCACCGATCAAATCAGTAATGACTTAACGCGTGTCCCACTTGGGAATTGGTGGCAGACACCTAACTTCCAAAATTGCAGAGCCCAGAAAACAAAGTTCTCCGCGACACTGTAAATTTTCAAATGTGCACACCGGTCCGCGATTTGCACACGGCTTTCAACCTCCCGTTTTTATATAATTATATAACAAAATTATGCACAGAACAAGTAGAAGCCATACAAAATCATGAGAATGAACATGTTCGTAGTACAGAAAAATGTGAAGCCACACGCAGAAAATACAAAACGCTTAAAGCTTGCGGCGGTCAAGTTTACGGCCTTTCAAGTAACTAAGCTGCAGTTGTAGCATTCAGTAAGTAAGATAAGCATGATATTTTTAGCAAAGCCTGGATAAACAGAGGAATTTTATACAGTGCACAAGGAAGAATTTTCAGTAATATGCTATATGTACGATGTGTACACTTCATAAGAAACAAATCCATCCTTTCGTCAGAAGGGATGTCACATGAGGACTATTACTGCGAGAGTTCAGCTGAAAACAATCTGGTCGTGGGTCTCAAAGGGCTTGTCGCCAAGACGAACTGATTGGCAGTATATCGGCCGTCGTGAAGTAACTTTGACTTTGAATCTGAGAATTGGCCAATCAGAAGAGTAGTATTTTGGTGTGAGATGGCTGCCACTCTGAGTTAGTTCTGAGGAAGTCGCCGGAAAGTGAGTACATGAACACGGAAGCTGGGGAAGGTGAGGAAGCTACGGCTTTGGAAGCCATTACCAGGCGACGACCGGTGAAGACACAGCAGACTGAGGAGTTTTAGTGCGTGCTGTAGTGAATTGTAGAGTGTGTGAATTAGCGACAGCGCTGTAGTTACTTGTAGTTATGACCTGTAAGTGTTCAATAAATGCAATTACCAATCCAAACCTCGTCTATAGTAGCCGTACACGTGACAATGCTATATTTTATTGTTTTCTGTTTTGTGTCGAGTTTATTGCTTAAGAACATATTTTGTCTGCATTAAATTTGTCGTATATTATCTTGAAGATTCGCGCTCTCGCCGTATTTGCAATAACTGACTTATAGAAAAGTTCCTTTCGTAATATGTAAGTTATGTTATAAATCTGTCTCTATACCTAATATCACGTTTGTAGTAATTCATTATCGCCATTAAACCGAGTGCTGAAGAAATTTTCGCGCGGCAGCCATATTGTTGTTTTACATTCCACAGAAAAAAAAATTCTTAACCAGAACTGCACATTTCTCGAACACATTTTAACGTACATCATTTCAGGATCTTAAACTAAAAGGACTGTCACCTCACTAGTTTGCGCGATAACCATTGTTTCTTACGGACTGTAGAAAATTAAAAATTAAAATTTGATATAGCTTCTAATGGCATAATGTTCACACTCAATTTTGTCAGTTGATTCGAAAGTTTAAATGAACATAAGCATAAATAGAATTGCGATCGTATTAGCATATTAATGAATTCGAAGCAATGTAGAAAACCTATATTATAATTACTGGTGCTTACAAATTGCAAGAATATATACTTGACTGCAGGACATGTTTTCCGCCGTCCTCTCGGATTGGGTTTAATTCTCTTCCTAATTCGAAGGACTGAGAATCAACTACTGTACAGTTTATCAAATTCTTGCAGTTTCAAATAATTCAGTTTCTAATTTCTCATCCGTCAAGTACTAATATATCAGATGAAAAAACGTTTATTTTCCATACTTAATGCACTACTTCATACTTTCATAATGCAAGCTGTTTTATTGACGGCCATGTTATATTGTTTTTATAATTGGTCTCTTTTATTACAGAAACGGGCATGCGATAACGTAGTTGGTTGAGGCACTGTGCTACAAGTCGAAAGGTCGCGGGTTCGATTCCTGATGAGTTTATTGGATTTATTTCAATTTACCTAATCCTACCAGCCAGTCTATGGTCCTGGGGTTGGCTCAGCTTCTAAGAGAAATGAGACCAATTTTCCTGTCGGGAGGGGGGGG
>NW_019732857.1:415671-428297 GCF_002891405.2 Cryptotermes secundus | reverse complement strand
TGTAAAGCGCGGCCGACCGGTAAGGCTGACAACTTGACCGCCATCTGTATGCTGATTGTCTAGATAATATGGCCCCCCCGACATCTCACAAGCCTATGGATCTTCACGTCCTGTTACAGGGATACATTTAGCTTTTTTTTTATATATTTCAGAAAGCATTAAGTATAATTTTATACCATTCTTGTATTAAAATGTAAATTTACACTGTAATATTTTTCATAACCTATATACTTATACTGATGTGGAAAGCAAATGGAAAAACTACCACATTATCACTTTTCCTGGATAGTCTCGTTCCAAAAACAGAAGATCGCGTTAAGTGGAGGAACTGTTTTGGAAGAGATTGTGGACCTGTTGTCTGACAGATTACTGATGAATGAATGAATACTTATACTATCTGATCCACATGTGCTGCTTGGGTTTGGCATTACTCAAAAGCCAAGCCCCAATGGCAATGCTGTGTAGTTTCTACTCTGAACGAGCAAATCACTAGTTATTCTAGTTACTGCACCGGAACTGAGGAGAAGAACAGCAGGCCTTTATAAGATACCTGTATTTTAGTCGCTTTCATAATTTGCATATGGTTTCAGTGAAAGACATAAGAATTATTAATAACCAGACGCAAGCATTCTGTATATGCAGGAAGGATTTAATGTAATTCGTGTGATAATTAAGCCATAAACTGACCCTTCGCTCTCAGTTCTGTGATATTATAAAAAGAAATAAAAAGTAAAATAAAGGTATCTCTGTAACGGGTCGTGGAGGTCCATAAGGTTGTGAGATGTTGAGGTTCCCACATTTTCTAGATAATCGGCTCATAGATGGCGGTAAGGTTGTCAGCCCTACTCGCTGGCAGCCCTTTACCCCGAAGAATATTCAAAGAATATTCCTGGTACCTATTTCTGTTAGATGCTGAGTCAACCCCAGGGCCATAGTACGGCTGGAAGGATTAGATCAGTTGAAAAAATTCAATGACCTCATCGGGACTTGAACTCGCGACCTTCCGGCTTGTAGCATAGTGCCTCAACCAACTACGCTACCGCATGCCTAACCTTATGTAAACTCGTGAGATGTAAGAAAACAGAGTTACAAAAAAGGAATTTGATTCGTGATATTAGTTAAAGTTTGTTACATTTACATTTACATTGTAAATAATATTGCGAGAAAGTTAAGTTAGTTCTTGTAAGTTAATGTTTAAAGGGAGACAGGAATATATTTGTAAAGTGTTGTAATATGCTAATTGTACCATGTAACTTGACTCCTTTCGATATTTGTCAGGACAAATTAGAATTCAGATGACGTATAATTAGAATCTATATGTAATATACCTTGCGTAATTGTAGTTTCCAGTTTCTAGTTGTCTGAAACTTGTGGCCGAGAGACAATAAAACCTTTATAGAGTATGAAACTATTTATACTGCATTATTTCGAAATATACAGATACAATTTTAATGCATATGGAAGAGCAACTTATAAGAAGTAATATTTTCTTCGTGCAGCATCTACAATTATCTAAAAGCTTAAATACCAACTTCTTTATTGAATGTGAAACTTACCGGTTCCCACTAGTAAGATGAGCGTGATTAAGAGATAAACTTGCGTGAAGGTGACCATGGTTCTTGTGTTGGCGATCTTCGGTCCTTAGAAGTGAATATTATCGGCTACTTCTCATGTTGGGGTAGGAAATGAATTATTTTATAACGAGGATTCTGCGACCTCTTGACAGCACTGGCCAGATGATACTAATACGACATGCAGTCTTGGGGATGCTGCACATGCCTGTCCTCTAGTAAACGTAACTGCGCTTGCGTCTGGCAGCAAATGCCTCGTACAAATCAAAACCAGAGTAATAGCGTGCTTCTACAGGGCTAAGAGTTTATTCATTAAATTATAATAGCAAACTCATTATATGAGGCAATCAGGTGCAGGTGGCAACATTATAAATTTTGCCTTGCACGTGTCGTTTAGAGGCAAAGGCTGTACAAATTCCTGGAGGAAAATAGACAAATAAAATGTAAAATATAATGTCATCTCTGAAGTGTTATGCAGTTAGCTCATCATGAAGGGCTAGTGGAGGACATTAGTAAAAGTTTATTAAGTATTTAAATTACCCTTTTGTAAATATTTTAAACTACATGTCGGATTAACTGTCGAGGACTACAATGTAATTACTGATCATGCTGAAAGCTGTGATTATATTATTCATAACAGCAAATTGAGGGTTAAGGTAATAATTTTCTCTGGCAAACATAGGCCATTCATAACACATGAAAAGTGTCACACACTAATGAATAACTTCACTACAGATTATCCGATTTGATAGTATATAAGAAGGGACGCTTCATGTGCAATTTAAAGCAGAATATTTTCGAGAATCGCTGCTGCTTATGTAAGCAACAACATGAAGAAATAAATTTAATTTAAAGAATGAATATTTCTGCACACCATTCCTGTACATAATGAACTGAAAAAGAATTAGAATTTCGTTAATGGTATAATTCCCTTTTTGAATATTCTAAATTATTCAGGAATTCAATATGAGCTAGTATACCAATCTAAATGCAATTCTACTATTGCGTCCCCCACTTATATTCAGTCCTTGTGACATGTCTCTCAAACTGACAACTTTATGCAGAATCCCTGTAGGTGAATGGCTACTATTTTACTAAAAATTTCTCTGTTTGCTTCTGGATTATAAATGTACACACTTATTATTTTTTGTCATAATTTGTTTCCATGAAAGGAATGACATTTCTTGCAGTATTTTTTTTCTGAATGTTATTTAAAAGAATATGTCTTGATACTTGTACTTCTCTCGCACGTTAGTTCTGACATCACCGACTGTCTATATAAATATTTGTAGATAAAAGTATGGTATATTGCTAGCCCAAAATTGCATATTCACTCCTTGATTTTATAAGAATATTCTTCTTTCTTCTTAGGCTACAGACAAGCATTTTTCTATAAAAGAAGAACATTTTAATTATATTCCAATTCGAATGTTACTGTTGCAGAGTCAGTTCAAGAATAACATCACAAAGAATTTTACAGCACTTTTCTATAAGTTTAACATGCTTGAAAACTAAAAACTTTTAGGAGGCACTTCCATGGATGTGCCATAATAATCCAGATACGAATTTAATGAAATAGGATATTCTGTATAAGAATTATCTCAGGCAAAAGACATACCACGTAAATTTAATAAGGGATTTGAGACTAGGTTATTTACTTAAAAAATATTGCGGAATACACTTCATTTTATATATATATATTTGTCTTGTTCTTCGGCCCTGAAGATCGAGGCTACATGTTCCTCCGAAATGTTGATTGACATTGAACGGACGACATGGATTTATATCCCAGAAGGCAGAAATCTTTGTACAGAAATAAATTAAAATAGAAAATCGAGTAATTCTGGGCCACATTCCTCTCTTATGATATGAAATTAAGTGTCTGTTGTCACCCTGCTCCCTCTACATCTGTATCCCCCTTTTCAAATTTGAACTATTGGCTATCAAAATGGCTGACGTGGAAATGTTTCCTTTGGCTCTCTATTTGATTACGATAATTGATTAACAGGCATAGAAATATATGTGAAATAAGTTTTATAGTTCAACAATTGCGGCGATGTTGCGAACTCTTCAGACAGAATTTGTATTTATGTAATAAATTCTTCAAAATAAAGTAATTTTTAATGTAGCTTCAGGCAGATAATTATACGCAACAGGAATAGGCACTTTCGCAATTCCTCGAAATACACGATATTCAGAGAATGAAGGGATTCCGAAATATTCGTAAGGACTTACGAGTTAAAACGTTCTGAATACCATTACAGTTTTTAATCCCTTGCATTACTGTTCTGCCTGCGGGAGATTGAATTTTAAATATTCGTGAGAACTGTGGGCGGATCCTTGGCTTTCATATTTTACAACAAATGTCATTGGCGACATGAGTATAGCTCAGTGGTTTGGCGGATCTGCGAGGGATTTTAGATGTAAATGGCGGATGTACTGAATCCTGCCAAAATATCGGTGCTTTTCTCACAACGTAATGCAGCACCTCCATAATATCTTTCAACTCGTTGTGATGAATAGAAGAATTCAGCCTGAAAACTCATCGAAAGTCTTCCTGTAGGGACACTTGAGAATTGCCACATTTCGTACTAAAAATGCTTTAACACGAAGAATGAAATATATATAAATTTAAACATGAAAGAAGTTACACAAATTATTTACATTTAAGAAGAAAAATAAGTAAATAATAAAGAAAAATGGAACTATTTCTGGTGTCATGAGGTTTACTCGTATATGCATGTATCATTATCTTCCCCTTAAAATATAGTCAATTTCTTCCTAAACAAGGATTTTAGTTTGTACTCTTGTCGGGTGTTCAGAAACTAAACTCTTTCTTCTATGCAGTCGATAGGAAATGTCTTTTTTTTCTGTGGCGCTACAGCCCCAGTTTGGGCCTAGGCCTACCTCCATGAACTCCGTTCACTCCGTTCCATGCCCTGAGTGGGATTCGAACCCACGATCCCGGCTTCCGAGCGAGCGAAGACAGTGCATGCCTTAGACCGCTCGGCTACCGTGACCGTCAGTGTATAAGAATAATATATAAGAATTCAGTTCGTACCTCACAGGAAACAGATCCGAACCCACGATCCCGGCTTCCGAGCGAGCGAAGACAGTGCATGCCTTAGACCGCTCGGCTACCGTGACCGGCAGGAAATGTCTTAGTACGTATATATATAAATTTACATTTTTTTTTGACATAGGAAACCTTGAACATAAGAGAACATATGAGAGTTACTTGAAGGAAATCCAAGAGATGAACGAACTATACAATGAAGCCCTTCAATTTTACTGTCAGAGACGTAATAAATTAGTTTTGTTCCTTCCGACATTTTCCTCCTTCGTGCTCACTTTTGGAGGAAAAACAGTACATTAATTTTAGCTTTTGTTTTGTATTTTTTTGCATGAATGCTGATTACGCAGAGTTAAAAATTCTAGTTCCTTTATGAAATTTGACTCTGTTCCGATAAATTAGAACCTCAGCTGTGTAAGGGTTGAAAGAGACATAATACATCTGTAGAAAAGTTACAAGAGAATGAACGAATTTCGCGACTGCATGTTCTTTTTGTAAATAACAAAAACCGAGTTTGATATCGAATGCCCAGATTATCGACCTAGTCATTCGAGGTAAGGGAACGAGGCCATAGAGAGAGAAGCACCAGACTGTGTTAGTCCATTGTGAATAGATTTAATTGCATTGTTTCAAAATCTTTTAAGAAAATATAGTCTCAAATATAAGATAATATGTATACATGGAAACTTTATGTATCATAAAAACTACCATAAACACTGTCATAATTTTAAAAGGAATATATTCCGGAAAAATGGTCTGTGGCAGTTGTAATAGCCTACATATTCTAAAACATGAGAAAGAACTGTAACACCTATGCAGGAAAGTGCTTGTTAAGGAGTGTGTGTGAAACATACTAAATCATTGGAAAGAAAAATGCAAGTCATTAACAGAAGGTTAACATGAATTTTAAAAAGGACATTCAAATCTTGATAGAACATTTACTATTTAACATCAATAGACAAAAAGGAATGGTGTAAGTTTAGCGAAAATATTGTGAATATATTACGAAAAGTGTTTCAACAATATAATGGGATAAAAGCTATCAGGCATCCAAAAAAATGTACAAAATAACAAAGCGAATATTGAAACTGTTGAAATATGCTTACAGAGGCGAATAGTAGGAGTTAACACATCGCGATCAGAACGTGTAAAGAAAAGAGAAATGAGTAACCAGAAAGATACAGAGAGTGTTTCAGGCTACAGACTTAACCAGGTTACTACGTTGATCATCATCATCATCAGTAATCTGTCAGACGATAGGTCCACAGTCTCTTCCAAAACAATTCCTCCACTTAATGCGATCTAGAGCTTTCTCCTTCAAATGGAAAAACTACCACATTATCACTTTTCCTGGAGAGTCTCTTTCCAAAACAGAGATACCATGTATGCGAGATGTTTCCTCTGGAGACGAAACAGTCCGGAGGTAAACTACTCCCCCAATCGGATCTCCGGGGGGGGGAGTGTTTCTAGAGGAAATGTCATTAATAAAATAGATACTGGATGACCTTGGGGACAGAAGAGGATACTACGTTGAATAATGGGAAAAAAAAATCCAAGATTTGAGGTTTTCACGGTGGTGACTATGAAGAAAGAAGTTTTCTGAGATATGGCACCGTGTAGATATTGTATTAATCGACGTTTCGTAGGAACGCATCGCCTCCATCTTCATGCTAGAAGAAAAAGGGGGCGGATTTTTTCTTTTTCTTCTACCTTGAAGATGTATGCGATACCTACCTCCGAAACGTCGGTTAATACAATATCTACACGGAACATATCCCAGAAGACCGTTTTCTTCAGATTTATCCTAAATTTAAGCTTTTGATACAGTAGAAGGAAGGAATGCAGGAAGATGTATAAAGCGACGGCTCGATGAAAGGAAGTTTAGTGGAAACGGAACACGACAACAGCTGACGTTTACGATGATGACACTTTATCTGAAAATATTTTAAATTTCAAGGAATATTTGTTAGAAAGGTTAGCAGACCTTATAATTCAGTCCGACGACACAATTACAATCGATTCGTCTTTCTGCTCTTTGAAGATCATGTATCAAATGTAAAATATACTTCAGCAATTAATAAGGTGAAACGGATAAACTTGAGGAACCTGACTTGGTAAATTTGGAGGTGCCTTTCCTCTATTTTCCTACATAAAATAAGGATTGCGACGCAAAACTTCAGGCGCGGGATATGCAAAGCCCTACGAAGTTACTGAAGTCTAAATTAGACGTTCAGTAAACAACGATTGTGGTATGTTTGTTGGTTAATTATCAGATCAGGTCAACAGTGTGGGTAACTTCATGGCTGTCGAAGTTAGTGCGCGGTTTTGTTCATGGTTTTCTGCCTTATCCTTTAAGTCTTTTTATTTGCCTCGTGTTTATGTTCCTGGCAAGCCTCTACAACATAAATAATGCATTTTCTTTACAATTCCTCGTACTGACCTGGCTTGAGGTTGGCAATTTGATAAATGTTTAGCATTACGGAAGAGCTAGTGTTCTGAGAACGAGAATCTTCATGTAGCGACTAGGCTGAAGTCAGCTGGGGTTCTGACACTCCCCTGGGCTTAGTATTAAGAACTAAAACTTTATGTGCAGGCACCTCACTTTTCAGTTACCCTCGTGCTTCAAGATTAAGTAGTAAATCTTGTAAAATTTCTTGCTAGTTAATTCTTGGATATCGTACGAGTTTTTCTTTACAAACAATCACGAACGTACTATAACTTCGTCATATTTTGTTAATGTATGCTGGATTTGGGGCTTCCACTGCGGTGGCTATGAAGAATTCTACGTCCTGCGATATGATGCCGCGTAGTTTGGTGTAAGTCAGCAGACGTTTCGGAGGAGTGTATCACCACATTTCTGAGGATTGAAGAGTAAACCAAGCTTGAAGCTATTAAGAAGCAGACAACTGCAGCTTATCACATTATATGGCTCACATTGAATTACGTCGTATCAGATATAGTAGCCTAGAGTAGCCGGGGTAGCGCAGTCGCTATAGCCATTGGCTACCGGCTGGACAACTGAGGGGTCGGAATTTGAGTCTCGGTAAGGGCAAGAATTTACGCCTCTCCATGTCGTCCACACCGGCTCTGGAGCCCAACCAGCCTTCTATCCCGGGAGTAAGACAGTCGGGTCGTGAAACTGAACACTCACCTCCAACAAGTACCAAAGTCAAGAATATGTGGATCTACACATCCATTCCCCATGCGCCTCCATGGCGTGGTGCTTAATTAGTTAAACACGGTAATAAATTTGTCTTTGTATTTTATTCCCTGTATTAGGAGGCGTGAATTTTATGTGCTCGTAAGAGAACAGAATTTAAGAAGTTACAAGTATTTGGAAACAAATTTGTTGAATATATTTTGACATAGGAGTAAGCGAGATGTTCAGGATTCATTTTTAAACTGTGCTCTTTACGAAAGCCATCTATCTACGCATTATTGTCAGATTGTTTTAATGTAGGTAGTTGCGGTGAGCTTACAAATGTCTGGGGTGTGAGAGAGAAGTCATGCAATGCACAGTCCTGGGAACCCATAAGCAAGGAGGTTACTTTGAGGCCGAGAAGGAAAAGAGTTAATATTAAATATGAAATCTTGGCTCCAGTGGCTTACTTCGGCATGAATAATATTGTGGCCTATTTGCTCAAAGCAAGAACTGGGCAGTGCAGTCAGAGAAACAGCTGTTGGTAAGTAATGGCCCGTACACCGGCAGCAGAGGAAAGCGTCATGTACGCTGTGACTTCACGCAGCAATAGGTAAGGTGCTGCAAGCGGCGTTCTCNCGCTGTGCCCTTCCTCTTCGTAATAATAATAATATAATAGTAATCAAAGGAGAGGAAGACGAAGGGCGCGGTGCAAAACATATATCTGCAGCAAANCTGTGTGTCCGTACCGCGCTCGTTGCTACGTAACCATGCGGTAAACATATATCTGCAGCAACGAATACGCACGCAACAGAAGAACCCCTTTCTAAGCAACGGCTCGGTAAACAGACAACAACAGGAATTTCTGGGAACAGTGTTTTCTGCCAAATCCGTGCAAAGGGGTTATAACGAAGAATTCAGTTGAGAAAAATTGAGTGCAGTTCCGGAATTGGCAGTTTCAGCAGAGAATTGAGAGATTCGGCAGTCGGAAGTGATTGGAAGAAATGGCAAGAAAGGAATTAGTCTGTGAAAAGAAGACTTCATTAGTGATTAGAAGTAATAGTGAGACTGTTATGAATTCGTTGACAGGAAACGACTAGTGGAGAGTGTAATAGACTGAGGACACTGCTGTTTATGTAACGGTGAATTGTGAAGCTTGGATATACCGATATAGCTATAATTGTACATAATTCGGATTGGTCGAACATAAGTCTAATCATCCAATCCATACCTCGTCTACAGTCACAATCCTTTCATGTGACAATATTAATTATAGATTCACGGTTACTACTAAGACTAATACTGCCAGTAATCTACAACTACTACTACATGCAGTCCTCCTTGTGGTTGCAGGTATATGAAAAGCAAAGCAACAGGTACATCCTGACGTTTAATTATTTCCTTATATCTACCGCTCATTAATACCATAAATGATAAACACTGATTTGGAGAAGTGAGGGAGTCAATTCCTATAAAAGGATATCAAGCTTAAACTTCATTTGNTTCATACGCCTCCTACCATGCTGGTGTGGTGGTCTCCAGGTTGCCGACAAAGATGATGGGTAAGATTTGAGGCTTTCACGGCGGTGACTGTGAAGATAGCAGTCTTCTAGGATTTGGCACCACATATACACGGTGCCAAATCCCAGAAGACTGCTTTCTTCATAGTCACCGCCGTGAAAGCCTCAAATCTTACACTTTATTTTATTTATTTCCTCAATTGAGGAGGATCTCATCTTGAGACCGATGTATGTGTGATTACAGATACATCTTCACTTCTAATAACTGAGAAAAGTATAACAAAGAAGTGTGTTTTCTGAAAAGTCTGAAGTTAATATTTCTGCGAAAGAAATATAGGAAATACATGTTCATAATCGGATTTCTTGTTGTTCTTTATTCTTCTATGTATGAGTCAAAAAGTGTCTTTGAAAGCTTCATTATATTTCCTCCCGATATTCTATTTCCTTTGTCTTTTTGTTCCTGGAATTGAAGTGGTCACATATAATTTTAGCTTGAAGATGATTGTTTGTTGTTTAAATTTATTTGTGTTTGTCGTTGAAGTAATCATTCCATTTGAAAAACACAACAGGACCCAGAAACGTAAGAGGCAATTCTGTTTCATGAGATTATATTAATTAAACACCACTAAGGAGCACGTTTGGGAAGCCTACAATGTCAATATCATAAATGAAGTTGCTTTGTACTTAAACATTCTCATAATTGAATGCTGTAATATTGGTGCACTCGATCGGACACGGGGCCTAATAAGGAACACGTTTACCCACGCATTCTTAATATTGTCCCTTGTTGCCTACGTAACGCGAAAAGTAAATTCACGAGNATAATTTTAGCTTGAAGATGATTGTTTGTTGTTTAAATTTATTTGTATTTGTCGTTGAAGTAATCATTCAATGTGAAAAACACAACAGGATCCAGAAACGTAAGAGGCACTTCTATTTCATGAGATTATATTAATTAAACACCACAAGGAGCAAGTTTGGGAAGCCTACAATGTCATTATCATAAATGAAGTTGCTTTGTACTTAAACATTCTCCTAATTGTATGCTGTAATATTCGTGCACTCGATCAGACACGGGGCCTAATAAGGAACATGTTTACCCACGCATTCTTAATATTGTCCCTTGTTGCCTACGTAACGCGAAAAGTAAATTCACGAGGGTCTCGGATTTGGCGAATACGCTTATTGGACCATCGCTTTTATATTTGCAAGTACATTTATTCTCAACTTCACTATTACAGTTACTTGCACTGCTGATCTTGGTGAAGTGTCATGATCCTTTTGTCGGATGCGGGGTGGCTTATGCTCTAGTCGAAGCAGGACATTTAAAACGTAAACTCGGACTGACTAGTGAACATCTTTTCCAAGGGTTCCGTTTTATCCTCTGATAGTATTGTGGATATCATTTAATTTCCGGGGAAACATATTTGTTGTTTCAGGTATTCCTATGCAACTGTCTACTGGTATTGCCTTTACAACGAAGTATATATTTTATCGCAGCCCTTGCCTATTAAAGGACGTGTTATCGACCGGCTCCTTGGCGGAACGCCACATTATGTACATATATATATAAGTTGATATAGACCATTTAAAATGTCATGTTTTTTTCACGTAAATAGAGAAATGTTTCGAAACAATGAACTAATTCGTAAGACACAGTTTCGTAATCTGTTACTAATAATATGGTTTGAAGTGTAAGTAAATACAAGAGATTTGTATAATATAGGTACTGCTCATTGTTTCGAAAGTATGTTCTGTTAGCAGCTCCATAGTTGTGATCAAAGCTTAAACATATAGCTGACCTGTACTTTCCGAACAGGAAGAGACAAATCGGTAAAAAGAAAGGTTATCCGTCTCCTGTTCACAAGACAAAACACCAGAAACTTTCAGTGAGTCACTGAAGCATGTCACAGAAACACAAGGGACTTGCTTCTCCTATCCTTCCCAACAAGGGTAAGCCTGAAACATTGCATCTTTCGTTTCCTTCCGTATTTTTAAGCTTTCCTGCTCAGAAAATGTGAAGTTCTTCCTCAAACCATAAGACGCAAACACAGAATCAAATCTGAACTAAATTCATTACGTCAGGATTTCACCAAAGATTCAATTTAATGTCCGTTCTCAAATTTAAGTTTTGATACTGCACGTGGTATGTTTCTTTGTCGAGTAAATCGAAATAACCTGATCATATCTGTTATCAGTACTGAGATCACCGATAAGCTCATTAAATCGAAGTAATTTTAAGTGAAAGAAATTACTTGTTACTTTCAGTTCTAACTGATAATTTTGGAATGGAATTCTTTTGCAGATTTTGCGGTAGAGGGAACGGAAGTTCGGCTTCTCTGCAGTAAAAGATGTGGATAGTTAAAAGTGAGTATATTCATGAAAATAATGCATTGCTCTAGAGGTAGAAATTACTAAATATTTACAAGTTGCACGCCTGTGATATACTTACAATTGTATTAATCGACATAGATTGTTAAAAAATTTGAGTCCGCAATAAGACATTCCGCTTGAAGAGTTATATTTTCTGGTATATAATTTCATGTAGTCCGCTTGAGGCAATATGTTACTCCGAAACGTCTCTTGATTTTCAACGAACTATATGACGTTATATCCCAGAGGATGGAATTCTTCATAATAAACTCTTTGAGATTCTAAATTTCTGAGTTTCATTTGTTCCTGCGCTACGATGCTTTAGAAAGTTAGTTTCATTAAATTGACACGTAACTTCGGACTTCCTGGCAACTAACTTTAGAAGAGAAAAAGAAACGAATTCATAATTTTAGTTCCAAAGGATTCTTAAGTAATGAAAATTGTCGCCTCATGCTCATTTCCTGGCACACTTTTATACATAAATGAAAAGATTTACTGAAGGAATTGAGAGTTTGTCCTGAAGTGTGGAACTGCCACTTATTTATATTTTTCTTCTGTTCTGTATATAGTTCGACCACAATTAATCATTATATTATCTATATATTATTCTTTGATTTATAACAAAAATTAACCTATAATTGCGTGGTTATATTCCTATTTGAAGTCGGTCACGGTAGCCGAGCAGTCTAAGGCATGTACTGTCTTCGCTCGCTGGGAAACCGGGATCGTGGGTTCGAATCCCACTCAGGGCATGGATGTTTAGTTTGTGTGTGTGCGTTTTTCTGTGTTTGTGTACAGGTAGAGGCCTTGCGACGAGCTGATCACTCGCCTAAGGAGTCCTACCGATTGTGTAAGATCTAGAAAAACCGAAGTGAACGGAGAAGTTCATGGAGGTAGACGTAGGCCCACTGGGGCTGTAGTGCCAAGGGGGGGAAAATTCCTATCTGGAA
>NW_019732857.1:415365-415650 GCF_002891405.2 Cryptotermes secundus | reverse complement strand
GCATATACGAGTATCTACATGTGCAGTGAGGCAATATAACGGGTATATTTGACTTCTGTTTTTTTTTTCGAATTAATTATGACGTTTTTGTTACTTTCTCATATGCACATGAGATAGCAGTATGACGAATTAACAAGTCTTCAGCCCCCTGAATATTGCAATATGGTTTCCAGAATGAAGCATGTCTGTCTGTGTGTACATATACGTATATGCGTGGATGGACGTGAGGCTCGCTAGAGCCGGAACAGCAGAATGGATGTTATTTGTATCCAATACTTGAGAATT
>NW_019732857.1:381324-415063 GCF_002891405.2 Cryptotermes secundus | reverse complement strand
CTACGCCTTGGTCTTCCCTGTGGTCTCTTTCCTTCTGGCTTTCCAACCAATATCCTATACTCATTCCTCGTCGTCCCCATTCGTGCCACATGACCTGCCCACCTCATCGTCCTTGACTTGATCATTCTAATTATACTTGGAGAAGTTCTCGACATTGGCCATAAATGTTTTGATTAAATTTGAGCGATTTATAATTTCTATCCTTAAATTGGACTTAATATGTGGTACTTTCAGAAAAATAAAGATAATCTCACTAAGGGCCCAAAAGAGAACTGTTGAAACCGGTTTACTCTCACGGTCAGGTTTTATTTTGGTACGCTATTCAGTAACCAACAATGGTATTGCATTCAACAACCTATTAAATTTCCAAAGTATCCTTGTTGAAGGTTAATATATATGAGAAAATACGGGTAGTGTCTTTGGATCAATGTCTCTACGAATAAAATGAAATTAACTGTTCTGTACCTTCTATGCTATTAACAACATAAGTTCCTGGTTTATTGAAGTGCTAATGTAATTCCCCATGACCTAAATAAGGCTGAGCAGTGTTATAAAATTAGATTAGGTCATGCAGTGTAAATTCCATATGTAAACTGAAATACAAGGGAAGGGAAGTGATTGCGTTTCTTGTGGGAATACTTTTATTCACTCTGTGAAATTAACCAGACAGACCATATTTTCCTTGAGGAAAACAAATTTATAATTCCGACTGTGGGGTAAATCTGATTAACAACACAGATATGGATACGAGTGCTTAATTACTTAAGGATTATGCCAGCAAGACGTATGGAAGAGTGGAGGAATAGTTCCACCATTCCTGACATCGGCACTAGATGGCGATGAATGGACAGTTTCACGCCCCTGCCGCTTTACCCTCGATGAAAGAGCCCCGGAAACCCATTGGATAAGAGCCTTGGTGAGTCCAATCAACCTGGAAGTTGTGAGTAGATAAAAATCTCTCACTACCGGGAATGGAACCCGGGCCATACAGCCATTCGCTATACTGTCTGAGCTATTCGTACTCTATTCCTTGCATGTATGTCTGAATATTCAGAATTGGTTACGTAATATATATAATTATTTGTCCATGAAGCAGCAAACAAGGTAATAATAAGAAACAATGTGAATATACACGTTTGAAATTGTGAATTTGTGTTAACAATTAGGAACTCAGCAAGTATTTTTTTTAATTGTGGCAGTATTATTCAGTTTACTCACATATTCATAACCATATTTGTCATTCCAAATTAGGTATATTTTCTTAATTGACGCAACACTAAACTATTCCACAGTGTCTTCTATAACCGTTAGCAACATCCTCCGCTGAATACATGGCTAATCCTTTGACGTGTGTGTCATGTGGAGGCTTAAGTTGCAGGGAATGGAGGTATGTTCACCGATATGGTCAGATTAACAGCAGAGAGACCGAGATATTTTATGATTCCATGTTAAATTTAAATTAAGCCTCTCTTTAATATCAGCAAACCTCCTTCAATCTCCCTCTCTCCGTTCAGGAAGATATCTCGGAATAGCCAAGGTTGCTTATTTTCAAATAACGTGAAAATCATTGCATATAATCCTAATTTCTCATGAGACTCTGCAGGGTTCAAGCACACTCAGATTTATCGATCCTTTATCACGAAAGTGAGCCGTCAGCTTTAGGAAAGTGCAACCGCGAGATGACAGCTAGGAGAGACAAGGGAACAAAATATGTTTCGAAAAGGAACTATGAAGCCTGCTTTAACTTAAAAAAAATAATCGTTTTCCGGATGTTACGAATTTCCTATTTGTTATCTGAGACTTGAAAAAAGTAACAAAATTGAATGGAGGACCTCGAGTTATTTCGTGCTGAGGACTGGGTGACGGAGGTGCATGGTGAAGGTAGTATAAGCATATTTGCAAATTTCGAAAGAGCCAAAATATTTCTCATTTATAATTAATATTTTTTTCGGCATTTCAAAATATATTAAACGCTTGAAGCATGACTTTTATATAGTTAATATTCAGAAACCAACGCATACCTCACAAAAAGCATTTTCCTCCCTTACAGAAATCAGTAGCTAATGTTCTTTAGAGAAATATATATGTTTATTCTAAGAATCATAACTGACTTCATGGAGCTGAGCTCATCTTGAGAAGCCACCAATTGCGCAGCTACTCAAAAGTTCCCAATATTTTATGGAAACCAAAGGTTCTATACCGTGTTCACAAGAGCCCTCCAGTGGTCCCTATCCTGAGCCAGATCAATAAAATCCACACCACCGCATCCTATCTCTGTAAGATCCCTTTTTAATATTGTCCACCCACCTACGCCTTGGTCTTCCCAATGGTCTGGTCTTTTTCCTTCTGGCTTTCCCTATATGCATTCATCTTCTCCCCATTCGTGCTACATGCCCTGCCCATTTCATCTTCTTTGACTTGATTATTCTAATTATACTGGCGAAAAGTACAAGTTATGAAGCTCCTCATTATGCAGTTTTCTCAAATCTCCAGTCACTTCATCTCTCTTCGGTCCAAATATTTTCCTCAACACCCTCTTCTCAAACACTCTTAGTCTATGTTCCTCCCTTAATGTCAGAGACCAAGTTTCACACCCACACATCGTATACGAACACAAAACACACTCTACAAGGAAAACGCAGAATACTTTAGATGTTAAACTTTAAGTGTCAGAACTGGTGGAATTTAGGGCCTGCAACTATATTTGACGAAGTTAAACATTTAGCATAATGTATGATAGAAGCTGAGTCGTACTGGTGTCCATTGGGGTACATATGAACACAGAAATGAAATATCCTTCAAGAAGAAAACCGGGATATACACACACGCCGTAATATTTCCGGAACGGATGCAGTCACGAAAGTTAAACGTATTTATAGACAGTTTATGATCACTTGACCTTAAGAACTTATTTCAGGATATTATTTTTGTTACTTTTAGCACACCGGCTCTCTGTCACAACGTAGCATGTGAAACGTAGGCAGCCCTAACATTTCTTGTTTCCTTCTGTCATGTTAGACGAGTCCCTTATCGCCACGGTACGGAGCGTTCTTGCGCTGAGGCTGGAGAAGCTGGTCTCCAGATATGGTGGGTAGCTGCCAATATATTACATAAGCAGTAGGAGCAAGAAACTGTGGCTGACAACTCCTCGATATAAAGAAGAGCGTGTTACAGAATATTACTCAAGGCTTCCCGTTTGGGATGGACTGAACTGCACCAGGATATGATTCAGTGCAGGGCTCGTGTGAACGCAGTAATAAATTTCGGGCTCAGAAAAAAGCTGAATATTTTACTAACTGTGGAGCTACCTGCTTCCTCTCCTCTACATCCTGTTATCTCGTGTTAGCTGCAAATTGTGCTATACATCTACATATGTGTCAGTAACGGGTATATAAGCCCATTAAGTCAACTTGTACTATAATAAATTATTTTCTCTGTAGAATTTTCGTTAAGGTTTTGAGGTAGCAGGCTGTTTAACGATGTTTCAGTATTTATACTATATTATTTTTTTAATGCTAGTGGGGTGGAACTAAGTCCCTTGTACTGCGGCTACTTCTGGCCTATTGTACCAGTGAGGGTGATTGTGGAGCAGTTGGTGGAATGAAGATTGGCAGGGGAAATCGAAGTACTCGGAGAAAACCTGCCTCAGCACCACTTTGTCCACCACAAATCCCACTTGACCAGACCCAGGATCGAAAGTTGGCCGCCGCGGTGGGAAGCCAGCGACTAAACGCTTGAGCTATGTCGCGGCCTATTTATACTACATAGTGTCGGTTAGGAGGATTATAGAAGTATGATGATGAATTAGAAAGGATTAGGAAGGATGAGGTTGTGAAAGAATCGATGTAATATCCGAGATTTTGTGTGGAAGGACTGGGGAAAACAATGACAGACCTCAGGCAAGATAGTCAATGCCTCGACAGAGATTTTAACAGAATATATCTCGAATACTTTCTGTTTCAGACAGCTCTAAAATGTACTGCATTATGTGTAATTATTTTATATTTTATTCGTATAAATGCGTATAATAATAATACATATTTTCTTAACAATCCCAACGATATTTTTTTATATTTCCCCATACTCACTCTTGGAGCTGAGCTCTTCTGGAGGAGCCGCGAATTGTGCAGCTACTCAAGAAATTCCCAACATTTTATGGAACCCGAAAGTTCGTTACCGTGTTCGCAATATCCCTCCACTGGTCCCTATCCTGAGCCAGATCAATGCAATCCATACAATCCCATCTTGTATTTCAAAGATAAATTTTATTATTGTCCACCCATTTACGTCTTGGTCTTCCTTGTGGTGTCTTTTCTTCTGGCTTTTCCACCAATATCCTATATGCATTCCTCTTCTCCCCCTTGATCAAATTTCCCCGTAACTAACGAGAATCAATTTAGATTCCCAGTTGAATGGCTGTCCTTACTTAATTGTGGCTGAAATCTCATTTTCTTCGGCAGGCAGTATACGGAGCTTTATTATCGTCGTCCCATAAATATATTCATTTTTCCTCAACCCATGTCGACAGGAGATTCAAAACAGTTTAAAGTGTTCAGCTGAGTGGAGTTTGCTATTTCCCCTCCTGCAGGCGCTCCTGTTGAGGGCTGCAACATCAGCAACTTCTCTGTCTTATGTCATGAACTTTACCTTATTATGATCACGTTCACTAGATCCCCGTACTCATCCTTGTTATGCAGCTCATTATGTAAGCAGTAGATAATACGCGTCATTCCACACTTATAATATGAAAGTCCATGTCTTTTAAATTTTAAGTTGATCTCTTGGTTAACATGCGCGCGAAAATTCTTCAAGCATGAGAGGGATAATACGTAAATTAATGAAAGCTGAGGCGAAGTTGCATCTCGGCAGATCTAGTAGTTGATGGGTAGGTAATATTGAAGTGGATCTTGAACAATATTGTGTGATACTGCGGCCTTAGAATATAGTCCAATAGCTGTCACTTGCGGACAAGGTAAAATGTCTTTTGGTTCCACAAATGGCAGGGAACTTCGACACAAACTGAGCGTCGAATAACAGACTCTTAGGACGACATCTACTTATGGAAATTCTTGGTTAATCCTTAACATGTGTATGTGAAGAGAGTGATACCTCTTAAGTTTCTGCACGTACTTTCACGCACGATAACAGGTGCCTTGTTAAACACTTGGAAATTTCTTGAAAGAGAATATCGGAATTTTTATCCCCACTTCCATTGGCGTTACTTTGTTCCCCGTCAGAAGTAACCTGTTCCCCTTTAAAAACAACTGTAGGAAGGTTTGGATAAAATTATTTTTGGCATCTCTCGCTTCTCCTCCCTCATAAACTGCGTGTGGTGTTTCACCCCGTTTGTGTCCTAAGTAATCCGCCATGATCCGAGCTGGTAGCCTTTGGCAGATGTTACCCCTGCACTTCAAGTTCCAACTCAAATATTTCCACAAGAGTTAGTCTTGTGGCCAGCCCTCATATAATGCCGGTATATTAAACCGATCTGACCCACGCACGTGAACCCCGATCACGGGATTTACGGTTCGCAAGAGGGGGGGTGCAATTTTCATACGCCACAAGAGTAAATGAAGTACGCGATTAATCCTGCTGCTGCGACTACTACTACTACTACTACTACTACTACTACTACCACTACGACTGTTATCTATACTATTATCACTGATATTACTATTACTTCCACCATTACCAATATTACTACTACTACTACTACTACTACTACTACTACTACTACTACTACTACTACTACTACTACTACTACTACTACTACTACTACTACTACTACTACTACTACTACTACTACTACTACTACTACTACTACTACTACTACTACTACTACTACTACTACTACTACTACTACTACTACTACTACTACTACTACTACTACTACTACTACTANAAATAACTATCTACCTAACTCCGTCTTGAGAAGATGCCAGTTGCGCAGTTCATCAAGAATTTCCCAATATTTTATGGAACCCGAAAATACATAATCGTGATCATAAGAGCTCCCTAATGATCCCTATTCTAAGCCAGACCAATCCAGCCCACATCACCCAATTCTATATCTCTAAGATCCATTTTAATATTATCTACCCACCAACATCATTGTCTTCCTAGTGGTTTCTTCCTTTTGGCTTTCCCATCAATAACCTCTATGCATTTATTTTCGGTTTCATGCGTGCTACATGCCCTGTCCAGTTCATCCTCCTTGACTTGATCATTCCAATTATACTTGATGAAGAGTACAAGTTATGAAGCTCCTCATTATGCAGTTTTCTCCAACCTCCTGTCACTTCATCTCTCTTCGGTCGAAATATTCTGCTCGGCACCCTGTTCTCAGGCACTCTCTGTCAATGTTTCTTTCTTAATAACAGAGCCAAAAATTCAAATTTTTAAGTTTTTAGACAGCAGACGAAAAGACAAAAGTTCTGGACTGAATGGTAGCAAGAATTACCCGAGTTCAGTCTCCTCTTAATTTCCTCCTGAATCAAGTTTTGATTTCTTACTGTTGTTCTCAAATATATGAAATGTTCAACATTTCCAGAACGCCTGTTAACTATCTTCATGTCATTATTTTGTTCTGTATTCTGGTGACGAGATAACATCTTATACTTAGTTTTCTCCGTATTTTCTCCTGGACCAAACCCCTTACTAGCGTCAATTACAATTACTATGCTTTTATGGTACCTATGTTATCTCCTTGTAGATTCACATTATCAGCATAGACCAGCAGCTGATGTGTCCAATTTAATTTCCGTCCCATCTGGTTTTTCTAGACCTTCTTAAATGTTTATACTAAAGTGAAGTTGAAAAGCAATGGCGATGAAGCGTCTCCCTGTTTTTGACCATTTTTGATAGGAACATTATCAGACAAATATTTACCTATACGGACTTGATTATAGGTCTCATTTAAACACATTTTATTAAGCCTACCTCACGTGTGTCTTAGATTTTCTATACATTTTCAATATTTTCTTGGTGTTTTTTATGCTGCATTAAATTCAGTAGCAATAGTAATAAAAACTGCAGTAAACAGTAAATATCCGCTTAAATATTCGAAATCCAACCGGGAAATACGCCGAGTTTATAAATATTTCGTTTCTCCCTTAGTCTTCCCAAGTGAATCTTCTCATGTGACTTACGAAATGTTCAGAGCTATTCACTGTTCACCGTCAGTGGCAATGACTCTTGTACTCCTCACATGACACTATATCTGATATTACGTCATAAGACATAAACTATATAATCTTGTAGAGTGCTGGAATATAACGCCGTTTAGTACGTTGAAATTAAACCGACGTTTCGGAGGAACATATCTCCTCCATCTTCATGGTCGAAGAATAAAACGAGCAAGAAAATAAGGCGAAAGCATATGACAAGCAAACAATCTTGTTCGTAATCATACTGGTACGATCGATATAATTGAAGTTTTAATTATGTCGTGAAGAATACAGCGTCTTTTTCTCTGAGCACTTTCATGACACAATTTTATTAGGACCGACGTACAGGTCGTAGAAGGGAATAGTACTATCAGACTCTCTTGTCATAAAAGTGGCCTGGGAATATTCTCTTTTGCAATTTTATGTGCAACAAGATGACGAAGAGTTAGTTTAGCCGGCCGTCTCTGTCTATTAATTTTTGGCGACATTTATATTTGACTTTAAAAGAAATAGAGCTCATACTAAGAGTCTCAGAGGGTCCCGAAGGAATAGACCAAGTTCTTCAGTTGGGCTCTGTAAGTCATCTTTGTATTAACTGAGATAAATTGTCTACTAGGACAGTATCATCTCATACGTATGGAGGGAAAGAGCGAAAGGAAAGTTTGTGACTTTCGAAACTCAGTCACACTTCTATTATATACTTGAAGATCTGCTGTTTTAAGATGATAAGTTTGGCATCTGTAGCAGTTTGCTTCCAGCTTGTTGTGCAGCAATCTTTCTTCATTAAATATCCAGTAAAGTTTATGTTCATGCAAATAACACATTCTCATTACTACAACATTTTTCACGCCAGTTGATATTTGCAGTTGTGAGAAATGAGAAACTGGTTGCTAAGGTTGGGAAGAGTTCTGAAACCTACAGGAAGAACGTGTGTCGTTGAAAGCCGCTATCAAGCAACGACTATTGAAGACTGAGAAGACCTTATGTGTGCCGTAGTTAATAGTGACCTTTGGAGTGCTTAATTCAGTGAATTTGTCGTAGTTCTTTGTAGTTACGATCTGTAAGTGTTGAATAAATCCGATTACCAACCCAAATACCATCTACAATGACAGCTACCATGTAACAATATGTTCGAAGCTAAATTAAAATCACAACAAACTAGCTTGAAGTCCCTTAATATTTCGTGTCTTTAATTCATGCTAATTGGTTCCTAGGTCGTTATGGTCTATGTAAAAATACAATTTGAGCTTGTTTGTCAGTATTCCAGCCTGAACTCATATGAGCATGACTGACAAAATAGTATCTTAAAAATTGTAATTTAATATAATATGTGTACACGGCTAAACATTTTTATGGCATGTAATTATCATTATAATAGAGACAGAAATTCTCACAACCCCTTCATAATATCATATATTAAAAGAAAGCAAAGCAAGAACTTCAAGAATTCCCTCAATATAAGCATTTTTTTCATAAAAATTACTGTAGATGACGAAAGAGAGCCTTTTGGATTGGACTTTATAATGTTACTGGAAACCTACGTATGGGCCCCTTGTTCTTATACAGCACCGTTACGACGTTATTGCATTCAGCTGTAATATTATTTATTAAAGGGAATGAATTACGAGTCTCCTGATTCTGCAGCTTTTCCACCCTGCTGTAATTCCCACTATCCCCAATTCCAACATCCCCTCTTCACCCTGGTTTCCGTTTATATTGTCACGTGTATATGTGAGTACAGATTAAGTTGGAGATTGGATATGTTGACCACTTACATGTCGTAACTACACATAACTATCGCTAATTTCCACACTTTACAAATCACTACAGAGCACGCTAAATCTTTTCAGTGTGTTTTCATTAGTCTTTCATTTCCCAGTGACGAACCGTAAAAATGGAGATTCTTCAATTTGCACCGACCGAGTCTTCTCTTCACAGACTGCAGTACAGTGACCTCTAAACTGTCTTGGTTATAACATCTCGACACGGACCGCGTAGAAAACATCATTAATTGTTGTAATCCAAACGTTTCCGTGAAACGTGTTTTTACGAAGGCGTCATCGAGTAACTGCTGCGTGTATTTGCTTATTAATTTGTGGTCTAGCGGCGAATGTTATTTCTTTGTTTGTTTCGAGGTTGTTAACCAGTAACGGGTCTGCATGCTGCACTATCTTCTTCCCATCAGCTGAAACTTCAGCCTTGCAAAATGCGAAAGTAAAATAGTATTTTTTTCGGTTTCTCTTACCTCACAAGTAACCGTCAGCTATTGAAATGGTTATTTTGGTGTCCAGTGGTTGAGCCAGATTTTATATGCAAGTGGTATATGTTCTGAAAGGGAGAAGCAATTGTAGATCTACATTATNTCCACATTCATTTCCATGCCATAGCACCTTCCAATTTCAATTAGTCTATCAATCATTGAAATTGGAAGGTGCTATGGCATGGAAATGCCAATATATCAATATTTCAGACAAAAGCCGAGATTCAAACCGGGCACCAATCCAGTCACTCTGCCAGAGACCGAAAATTCTCCTGTTAATATGGTGTCAGTGCCTTAATGAAGTCCACTCTCCCAGTATACTAGTGCTAGTGGGGTAGGACTAAGTCCCTTGTACTGAGGCCACTTCTGGCCTATTGTACCAGCCCCAGATGATAGGTGAGGGTGATTGTGGAGTAATTGGTGGAATGAAGATTGGCAGGGGAAACCGAAGTACTCGGAGAAAACCTGCCCCAGCGCCATTTTGTCCACCACAAATCCCACTTGACCAGACCCGGGATCGAACCCGGGCCGCAGCAATGGGAAGCCAGCGACTGACCGCTTGAGCTATGGCACGGCCTAACAGAGGACTTAGTACCATCTGGTATCTCAGTTATATCATTTTACCTTGCTCAGTTTCCGTATGAATATTGCAGAGAGCAGCAGCGGGAACTTGCTCTGCTCACAAGTTGGTTAGCATTCCAGTTAAAGATTCTCCATTAAGCACTCTCACTGACATGACAAATGTCTCAAAATTTAGGTAGTTTCAAATGCGCTGTATTCAAGTCTACTGAGGCAGCACTCTTCAGCTCGGGGAGCAGTACTTCCTATGTCAGCCAGGCCGCGGATTAAAACTCTGCGCAGTAAATATTTCACTCATCTGTCATTTCATTTGTTCTGTTTATTCACTAATGGACCGATCGATGCTTGAGCACTTGCAGACTAATTCATCTGGATTAGAGTCGCAACTTTAGAATCCTACAATTTAGTCTTAAACANTCTGCTTCTGAATGAACTATTTTGCACTGGTGATTTAAACACTGATGTTGTGACTGACTACTCTCATAAAGCTTAACCCTTCTTGAGAAATCATCAGTTGTGCAGCCACTTAAGAATTTCCCAGTATTTTACGGAACCAGAAGGTTCATTGCCTTGTTCACAAAAGCCCTTCACTAGTTCCTTTCCTTAACCAAATACATCTAGTCCATAACACCCCATGCTATTTCTCTCAACAACAATAAGAGAGAAAAATTTTATCAAGAGGTAAAGCTTATTTTGGAGGTGCTCGGTTCGAATTTCAGCTTGGACACTGACTGTCCTGATTGAGGATTTTGCCTTATTCTTCAGTTCCTTCTAGAAAATGCTAAGATAGTACCATCAAATGTTACATAAAAGTTCCCACCAATAACTTCAAGTTCATGAAAGCGTTGATACTCTTATATGAATCCAAGATAAATAACTGATGTGTTCGAAGTCGCAGAAGTGCATTTATAAAGAAAGTTTACGATTACGGAACGAGATGGCGACATTGATGCTCAGTTTTGTGAAAACCAGCAATGAATTAAAATACGGACGACGCAGGCGTGCTTAAAATATGCTGAAAACATTGATCATACTATTGTCGTTGGATATCCAGCAACAATGGAATGCAATAAATGAATATACATCCCAGTAAGGATAAAAAAATTAATTGTCGAAAAAGAAGAGCAAGATCACACTGGCAAAAAAACCCATTCCCCGGAAAACAACCTAAAATTCAACTAACTCAGCAACAAACTAAAACAACTACAGGACTTAAGGAACACATCTTTCGAAAAATATACCGCAAACCTCTCCAGACAAGACAACTCTAACTGGAAACCCACACGGAACAAAAGACGACCAACACCAGTTACCCCACCAATACGTAAGTGCACGACTCCTCCAAGCAAATGGGCAAGAAGCGATCATGAAAGAGCTGAATTGTTTGCAGAACACTTACAAGAATTATTCACTCCCCAGGACAACCTACCACTACAGGAAGTAGACTCAATGCTGAACGAAACCATGCAAAGACCCAAACAACCAAAGCATTTCACGCTAAAGAGATCCACACAGCAATAAACACACTAAAACCCAAAAAAAGCTCCAGGACTAAACCTCATCACCACCGAAATTCTAAAACAACTGCCAAAAAAGGACGACTCAAACTCCTATACCTACTCAACGCTATTCCCCATTAAACTAGTGGCCCCTCCCGCTAAAAACAGCCCAAATCTTAATGATATTAAAACCTGGGAAAAACCCAACCGACGTATCCTCATACCGACCAAGAAGCCTCCTACCAATAATAGCAAAACTCCTCGAAAAACTACTTCTCAACAAAACGAACCAAGACTCAAATCCAATAAGCTGGACCCCAGACCATCAGTTCGGATTCCGCAGAGCTCACTCAGCCACTCAACAAAGCCATCGCATCGCCAGTGCCATATGCCAAGCACTGAACAGAAACCAATACTGTACTGCAGTATTCCTACACATAGCCCAGGCCTTTGACAAAGTCTAGCATCCAGGTCTACTCTTCAAAATAAAAACTCTTCTCCCATCACACTACTTCCCAATATTACGCTCATATTTAAGCGATAGAACTTTCGTAGTTAAAGTAAACAATGAACAATCAAGAAGACTACCGATCCTCTCAAGCGTACCACAAGGAAGCCTGCTTAGTCCCTTCCTCTACACGCTCTACACCCACGACCTCCCCACATCCCATAAAACACTCATAGGGACATTTGCCGACACGGCTATCTTCGCTACACACGATAATCCCACCACAGCAGCAGCTAACTTACAGGACCACCTCATACTCATAGAAAAATGGCTAAAAAAATGCAAAATCAAAGTTAATGAAGCAAAATCCATTCAAAGAACGTTCACGCTTCGAAAAGACAAATGCCCCTCGATTCAAAAAGATCAAGCAAAGTATCTCGGACTTACCTTTGACAGCAAGCTCAACTGGAAACAACATATCCTCACGAAAAGACCTACACTGGCTCATAAGAAAAAAATCACACCTATCCATTGACAACAAGCTGCTAATATACAAAGCAGTCATCAAGCCAATATGGACATACGAAATCCAACTCTGGGGATGCGCCAGCAAAACAGATATAGATCTCATCCAACGAACTCAATAAAAATCCTTCGTCTCATCGTAAATGCACCACGGTACGTGTCTAACCACACCATTCACACCGACCTCAAAACGCCATACGTCACAGAAGTCATCAAAGAACACAGCATCAAACACTTCAGCAAATTAGCCAACCACCCAAACCCACTGCTCCAGCCACTCTTACTGCATCACGACCACAGAAGAATTGGACGAAAGTGGCCAGAAGACCTAAAAATCCGAGGGAAGCGTCGGTGGAAGTGACCCACTGAAGCCACTGAAGTGTACAATTCCTAACTAATTGTACACAAGACAGCAAATTGACTGACAGATTGTAGTATCTGATTGTCAATAAAGGAGATATAAACAAAGTTAAATGAATTACACAAATATACTAAATACGTCAGAAATGGGACCCGCAGAACAGATACTCCAAGAACACTGGGGAACACTCCAATTGTTGCCGAAATAATTTCAGAAACAGCGAGCTGAAGTCGTGTTCTGATTACATCACTGCGAAGTCCGTTTACATGAAGGCGTTACCACAAAATCCAAAAGCACCGAGCTTATGAAGAAGCGCGGAATAAGAGACATTGTCTAATTGCACCGCTAAGATACAAGTAGATGTACCTAGCCTCGCGCTGAGGGCCAAATAAAGAGGTGACTGCGGTACATTTAGAGTTATTGAAACCATTTTGCTCAGTGGGGTGTGGGGTGGAGTCTAACTGTGTCCACTCGGCCACTGATTGGCCTATTATAGCCTGGTCCGTGTGATTATGTTGATGGAGAATTTGGTGGCATGAAGATTGGCAGGGGAAACCGAAGTAGTCCGAGAAAACCCGCCCCAGCGGCGCTTTGTCCACCACAAATCCCACTTGACCAAACACAGGATTGAACCCGGGCCGCAGCGGTGGGAAACCAGCGACTAACCGCTTGAGCTAGGGCGCGGCCGTATTGAAACCATACTGATAAGGACGTAATATAAAATTTAGTCACAACGAAAATGGTCAAGAACAGAAGATTCAAACAATTCTGAAAAATTATAAAGAATTGAAATGGGTTTGTTTCCTACTGTAGGCACAATTTCCACTTGCTTCCACAAGGAAGGAAGACACTGCCGAAGCAAGCGTGATTTAAAATATTTCTGAAAAAAAATAATTAAATTCTTGTTCATTTCCGTGCAAACTTAACAACACAGAGACCAATCACAAAATTAGCACGAGTATGTAGAGAGAAGTAACAAAAAATATACAAACGAGATACAAGATCATTAACGCCGAGAAAAGTGAAATAAGTACATTTGCAATAATTATGTCATTATTTTCATCCTATCGGAGGATAAAAACAGAGTGTGTTTTAAATACTTAGAACTGAAGAAGAACAAAGTTCTCAGATGATCCCCTTCATGTCGATTAAGTTTTTGCTTATTCTATTATGCTAGCAACTGAAGAGATGCATAATTAAAAGTCATGAATACCTTATTACTATTTTGATTTTTAATCCTCCCATTACGGGCACAATAATCGAAATACTTTCGTTGAATACGGTGTAACATCATCCAGCAGGGTCGTAAGTTACTTTTATGTCTATATGTTTCACACTTTTAGTACACAAAGTTCGGTACTTCGCTAGCTGAATTACTTGCTTTATCCTCGAAAAATGTGGTAAAGGAAAGCAAAAGGTGTTTGTTTCAGAGAACTTTAAAGGGTTTCCTTTTTTCTTTATCCTGTCTCTAAGAGAGAGAGGAATAGAAGAGAACTCAGAAGAGTCTTCAAAGGTCGAGAAAGGTGAATGGTCCTTAACGCATAAACAGCGCCGTTCCAGAAAACTGTCCTTCGTACAAAAACACTCTGTGTTTCTCAAGGAGAAATTTATACATTTTGTCTTTCGTTTAAACAAAAGTTGTTTTTGCAACAAAATTTGAAGTGAGTATGTTCTTTCCCATAAGAAGATATTTATACAAATACACAACGTACTCATTAGGAGTTAGTGCTGTTTATATTTCAAAGAAAATTACTCATTATCTGTATTGTCAAAAAAGACCATCTGCTGTTTGTTAGAAAGAGTTGCGGACCATCGAATTAGAAAATTATTGCGAATGACAAGGGAAGGGTTACAAAGTAGACGATTTTAACGTATTTTGAAATAACATGCCAGTATTTTCATAGAGAATGTCGTCTCATTTAGTTCTTCAGCGGGGTCCAATAAAAAGGCAAACGTCCGAGCAATTGTACGTTCCTCAGCCACCCATTGAAATTATTCTCTGTATTTATGCCTGCTTTATCCTCATTTATTGCAACCTGGCGCTTAACGTGTTAGTTCTCCATGTAGTGCAAATAAGAGGAGGCTTCTTATCAAATTATCTTCAATTAGAAATGTGTATAAGTGTTATATCAATATAACGTCCACGCAAAAGAATCCACATAAACATCTGCAGCATTGGTGTTCATCTTGGGATAATATTCAAAATACGTTTACGAGATGAGCTACATGAATCTTTACTCAGGATGCCTTTAAAGTAGATGGTCATTATTGAGACCAGTAAATTCACAAGAAAATAATATGCAAATGAATAATATAGAGCATTCTCTGTTAGCCATACACATAAAATTACTTTATGCACTAAAATAAATGAATTTTTTTCTTTTTGTGAATTTAATCTATTTCAAGTAGCACGTGGCACAGTAAAGGATACTATACAAAATTAAGAACATAAGGTTAAATATTACAGAGTGGAAGAAATTTCTGAACATGAAATAGGCCCCAAAATTTGGATGTGAAATAATTAATTCCTGAGGAAACAAATTAAATTTTAAAAAAGTTTGGGATCTATATTTGCAAGAAACAATAAAATAAATGTAGCTAGCAGATTTAATGAAGATACAATCAGGGACAATTACCACAAATTCCACCTAAAACTTTAATTAACTTCAGTTAATTTAAGAGAAATTTTACTAGTAGAAATTATGCTCATATATAAATTTCACTCTTCCTGCATAAGAGGTAAATGTGATTAAAGTTTCTTATGCAAACTATCAAGGTGGACATCTCCTATAGCTATTTCCGACGTGGAAACGAAGTTCGTTCGTAGGATTAGTTTCAAGCAGCTTTCGTGACTACAGTAAAAGAAATCTACTCTATATTTTTAAGAGGAAGAGTTAGTAAATAGGTCACAAATTGAAGTAAGGCGTAAAACAAATGATATTCAAGTCTGAAAAAAAAATTATTTCTCGACATGTCCTCCACCAACATTAAGCACTTGTCCCATTGCTTTACGAGTGAGGCGTCAAAACCCGCAGCATAGAGGTTTTTCACTGTTGTCTCAGCCACTTGCACACCTCTGTTTCGACCTCTTCGTCATCAGTGAAACGTTTGCCACCAAGGTGTTCTTTTCTTAGCGGGCTAAACAGATGGAAGTCACTAGGGGCCAAAACGAGACTGTAAGAAGTTATATATATAGAAGAACTATATTCAAGAAGTTCCCACTGCAGTTCTTGAATTCTCTCCTGGGTCGCTCGGGCTGTAAGTGGTCTGGCGTTGTCATGATAAATAGTATACATCTTCCCAGTTAGCCCATAGGTTTCCTGCGAATTGTATCACGAATCTTCAACAGAACTTCACGGTACGATGCGGAATTCACATTTGCACCACATTTCTGAAAATGAGTTAGCAGTACTCCGTGAGAATTCCAAAATACGGCAAGCATAATCTTCCCAGCTAACGGCGTAACCCTAAATTTTTGGTTGGCGTTGAACTAGGATGATTTCATTGCACTTAGAGGCCCACTTTGATCCGTGTTTGTAGTGATGCACCCATGATTCGTCCTCAGTCACAATCCTATTTAGCAAATCTTCTCTTTCTTTTGTATATCGTTAAGACTCGAAGATTTTGCAAGGACAGACCAATTCGGTTCATTCTTTCTCGATCCTTCCGGTCTCTGGGCACCCACCGTGCCCACACTCCCCGAAACTTCAAGTGATCATGGATTATGCTGTATGCTAAACCGTGGAAAACCCTAGTGGGCTTGCTGCACTGTCTATATTCTCCCTTCAGCTCGAATCAAACCTTCCACCCACCTCACGATTGCTTCAGTTATAATATCAACAGGGCGACCTTAAGGGGCATCATCTGTGACTTTCGAAAGTATTTGAGAGAATTCCTCGAACCAGTTGTGAACCGCTTTATGCAACAAACACGTGCCACCGTAAACAGTCAACATTTCTTTATGAATATCCTTTGCATTGAGTCCTTTTGTCCACATAAAAACACACAATAGAACGCTGCTATTCGGTAGTATACATCTCAAGCGCGGTCGCTATTTCGACTATTGAAACCAGTCTCTGAACGTGCGCAAAGGCGCCTGATACCTAAACTGTCATGAGACTCGAATGTACTGTGCTTACTAGTGATACACAGAAAACCTATTACGTACATTACAGTTCTTTCACTTCAATTTGTGACCTATTTACTGACTCTCCCTCCAGTTATAGAAATGTCATTCTGTGAAATACAAGACTTGGGCTAAATGGTATGATTTACGCTCAAAATAGTTTGAATTTATGTAAAAAAAACTTCAAATAACTGTTGTAATTTTAGGTTTCTAGTTTCTTTAAACATAATTGTAAGATGAATTTGATTCTGACACATTGATCACAGCAGATAACAAATCAATATATATTTGCACAGTCTCGCTTTCTATTCTGGTAAGATATAACATCTTTGGGATGTTTCGTAAATTTTGTGTCCAAGCAGAGATGTGGCCTTATATCTGTTTCTGTGAGAAAATAAGAACTGTGTTAGCTTGTCTTTCTAAGCAGGCACACATCTTCTGGAAACAAAACTAGGGACTCGCGTGAGAAGTTGATGCGGAAACTTTACTAGAATATTTTGAATGAGAGATTATTAAGTTTTACTCCCTTACGTAGATATACAGCTAAGCCCTATGTTAGCCTATTATGGTTAAGCCATAGTAGCTTAGCTTTCTTACAGGCATCTTGTTCTGATGTAATCCTCTAGTCGTCAGCGATAAGAAAATTCGAAGCGAGAAGAACACTTAAAAGAACAGAGATTAGTCCCGGATTCTCATGAATAAGTATAGACAACTTAATGTTCAGCCTATCTATCTATCTATCTATCTATATATATATATCCTTGGACAAGGGATCAGCCCGACACAAGGCCGCTACCTACAAAAACACAATAAATTCAGGCAAATATCCATATCTTAAACAGGATTCGAACCCATGATCCCAGTGTTCGAGTGAGTGAAGACATTTCATGCCTTACGTGTAGCTCGCCACGGCCACTTAGATCGGCACTTAGTCTTCAGTATCGGGAGATAATTTTCTTGATCAGTTGACGGACTAGTAAATTTTCAAAAATAATTCTTCTGAACGCATTTAGCTACATGCACGACTAAAACGATTTAGTGCCCATGTAATTTTTATGGAATTGTAGGAGTGTAGGAGGATATAGCTTTGGCGTACCTGAATTTGAATTGCACGAATCGCCTCGTAGTAGTATATGTTAATCTTTGTTTTGTTAGTATTTGCCAGATTAAGTCACATCAATGAATGTGCAGCATGGAATTTGAAATGCGATTGAACCCTACGTTTCTAAAGCCACTGAACTAGAGAGAGTAGCTTGTTTCTTCACAATGTCCCAATATAACATGAATAAAGGAGAAATTATGGATATCGATTAGTCGCACAAGCAATGTCTCACATTAGGAAAGATGACGAAGCTAGACGTCGCTTTAAAGTCGTAGAGACAAATCATATTACCATGACTGGCCTATCCTGATATGAAGAAAGTTTACACATAATTTTAAATTTTTAAATAGCCTTATTTGGGCTAATGATTCTGTAATACAAATCCATTGGTTCAGTTTTAAACATGGGCGAACCTAGTGGCCGCGCTGCCTAAGGCATGAACTGTTTCGCCCGCTCAATCACTGGGATCATGTGTTTGAATCCCACTTGAGGCATGGATGTCTGTGTGCCTTTTTCTGTGTATGTGTTCCCTGTGTGCAGGCAGCTGTCAAGAGCTGATCCCCAGTCCAAGGAGTCCTACCGACTGTGAAGAGGATCAAGAAACTGTGGGGGAATATTTGAAAGACATAGACAGACAGTAGAAAGAGGGTGGAGTAGATTACATAACAGAGAATTTCATATTGTTACTAGATGATGAAGGGGGGGCTCGCGGTAGCGTAGTTGGTTGAGGCACTGTGCTGCAAGCCGGAAGGTCGCGGGATCCAATCCCGATGAGGTCGATTTTTTTAATTGACCCAATCCTTCCAGCCGCACTATGGCCCTGAGATCGACTCAGCCTCTAGCAGAAATGAGTACCAGGAATATTTCTGGAGATAAAGGGAGGCCGCCATGTAAGGCTGACATCCTTATCGCTATCTGTGAGCCGATTGTCTAGAAAATGAGGGAGCTTCAACATCTCACAACCTTATGGGCCTCCACTGTCTGTTACAGGGATAGCTTTACTTACTTTTTTACTTACGAGATGATGAAGGCATGGAGTCGTGTAGTGGCGGTGTCATGCGATAAGCAAAGGAAAGAGCTAGGAATATAATATTGAAATGGTTACAGTAAAGGTAAAATTGTCCCTGTGCTTAACTAATTAAGCACTACGCCATGATGACGTATGGGGGAGTCGATATATAATCCACATTTTAATGACCTCGGCACTTGTTGGATGTGAGTGGTAAGCTTCACGCCCCGACCACTTTAACCACGGGAAAGTGTCCCCGGTACCCATTGTATAAGAGGTTGGGTGGACCCCAGAACCGGTCTGGACTATTAGAAAAGAGAAAATTCTTGATCCTACCGGGACTCGAACTCCAACCCCTCTGTCGTCCAGCCCATAGCTATACCGACTACGCTATCCCGACTCCACAATATTGAATGGGTCTCAATAGAAAGGGTTGACCAGTACTTCCACGCGATTCATTTGGATGAGGAGAGGACGCAGATGTGGACTCATATGAAAACAACTATAGATGTCTCAGTTTCGTAAATTGTTGAAATGCCTTGATCACTTCAATGATTTAGTTTGCCACATATGACTCTACTCCAGCTAAGCAGCCAAAGTATTATCTGATTCAGTATTGAAGATGATTGTTACATCTTCACCTTGCGCTATAGAGTAACCTTATTTCCCAGAAGGTAAACAGGAAATTCGGAATGAAGAGAAAATATATGCTTTGGAAGACTTTCTTAGTTTCTATCGACACACTTTGCAAATGGCGTATGTCTTTACATCGTTCCTGGAATATCGCGTGTTCTACGTTCAGACAGATATAAGAGGAACACAAAGATAATTTCACAGATTTGTAAGCCAAGTTTTATACTGCATTTTCATTCCAAAAAGGAAGTTAATATTTCCCTTTACAGCCAATCATTCGTAGAGTACAGCCTCAAAAAGGATTATATATTATGTATACTCGTAACTTCATACCTACATTATTTCGCAAAAACACACAAAGTGATCGCCAGTTCGATAATGTTTTATTCCAGGAAATTGGTTTTTAATGTCTTGAATTTTTACGTATATAGAGGAAATATTATGATGCTTGCAGAAGCCACTTTCTTAGAAATAACGCTAATATTTCTCAAAATTCCGCACTGTGTTTCAGAAATCCTGCATTTAATGTCCATTTAATGGTTTTTGTCATTACCTGAATGACTTGCCGCTGGATCTTTTCAGACGTGGTACGTTTCTTTTATGGGCAGTAAAATATTCCTGTTTCCAAAATTTCTCGTATTCTAATGTGTGTTCCTAATGTGAAGGGAATACGGGAAATAAAAGTATAGCATGAGTTAGGGTGCAGATATCAATTATAAAATTATGTGGACTGGGTCATCCAGAGTAAATAACAACACATATTCCTATTTCTAAACTGAAATGAGACGTTTGGCAGCAAACACCATTAGAATATTTAACTTTTTCTACTGCATCAATTTGCATGATCATTTCCTCATATCAAAATTTCTTCAGTTTGTTGCATTATCTTCGGTAGTTAATGAGACAGGGATACTTCTTCTTTTATGTACTGTATATAAAGTAGTCATGCATTAAGAGAAGTATTTAATATTTCTTTTAAGGCCAATTTTTTTTTCCTCTTGATTCTGGTCTTCCGCGATACTTAATCTTATATTTGCTGCGCCATAGCTCAAGGGGTTAGTCGCTGGCTTTCCACCGCGGCGGCCCGGTTTCGATCCCGGGTCTGGTCAAGTGGGATTTGTGATGGAGAAAGTGGCGCTGGGGCGGGTTTTCTCCGAGTACTTCGGTTTCCCTTACGAATCTTCATTCCACCAAATTCTCCATCATCATAATCACCCCGGGCAGGCTACAGTAGGTCAATCAGTGGCCGCCGTGTCTAGTGGACTCACCTGGACTCCGCCCCCCACTATGTGAATTTAAAAAAAAATGTTATTTTCCCTCGAAATCAGAAACTCGGTGCTGTAAACTCGGTTAGATTCCCAGAAGTTTTTAAATTTATACTTTCTTCTACTTTTTAGTCTTTTATCAGATTTCTTTTCATTAGGATTTTATCAGCTTGCTTGTTTCGGAAATATATTGTCTTCTATTCCATTTACATATATTTCCCTTTCTTACTGGTATTTATTCTGATTCCCTATTGTCATACTAAGCTGATACTTCAAGACTATACTCGCAGACTGGGCAAGCACTTCATATCCGTGTAAGTATTTACATTCGCACTTATATGTTCTTGTAGCACGAAGGAGCGTAGTTGGTTGAGGCACTATGCTACAAGCCGACAGGTCGCAGATACGATTCCCGATGAAGACGCTGTATTTTTCAATTGACCTAATCCTTCCAGCCGCACTATGGTCCTGGAGTCGACTCAGCTTCTAACAGAAATGAGTACCAGGAATTAATTAAATCATTTTCCTGGGGAGTAAAGCGCGGCCGGCGCGTAAGGCTGACAATCTTACCGCCATCTTTGAGCCGATTGTCTAGATAATGTGGGACCCTCAACGTCTCACAACTCTATTCGCCTTCACGGCCTGTTACAGGGATAGCTTTACCTTACTTTACTTATATATTCTTTCCTTAAAATAATAAGCTATCTTTCTGCGTGTTACTCCCCACAGATTGGGAAATATTTAGTGAAATGTGTCCTCATAGTTTACAGATCCATAATTGCAAACACTCAACCTTTCGATGAGGAGATAACAGTCGTCCATTAGTCGGAAAGTCACATGTTCACTGCATACCTTTCAACCATTGCGTAATATTAAATCAGTGCATAGAGATTTACCAGTGATTGTTATCTGGACTCAACTGAACTAAACGCTGTCCTTGCGTTCCAGATAATGAGCGTCACAGGACATCAATATTCATATCAGAACCAATTTGTATTTTACGACCATAAATTTCAGTAGCGGATGAAGGTAATGCGGGGGACTAGTTACTAATAGAGTTTGACACGTCGATTTTGAAAGGGCTGTGAAATTAACTGTTTCGTTTCCATTCGGATGGGGGATTGGTCTCCTGTACAAATATTTTAATTTAATAACACGTTTAGTAAGCATTACGTAGAAATGTTTTATGTCATTTCACTTGTCGTTAATGTCATGTCTGCCGGTATGCCTGTGATGCATAGTACATTTGCATAAAGTATTTAAACATGCACAAAGAAATTTTTATTTTGCTCGTATTATCAGCTAATGGATATAAGAGTTAAGGTCAGGTAAACAATATAAAAACAAGGCATATAAAAGTATTCATTGTCATTTGTATATTAATGTACGAGTATATCCACTATGCAAAAAAATTCAACCAGTAGATATTCTGACACTAATTCAATGTGACACGCAGGTAGCAAGCTAATCTTAGTGTAATACTCCTATACTTTCGTGACGATTTTTAAGTTGATACTATCTTCTTGATATATATTGTCACGATTACGAATGACGATAGAAGGTTTTTTTTTGCATTGCAGGCTGGATTTATTGACCACTTTAACACACGACTCATGACGATACTTAATTAGAGCACCATCACTGATCTCCAGATCTTATATATCACTACAGCACACGCTAAGTCTTTTTAGTTTGCTTTGTCTTTACCAGTCGTTTCCTGATAACAGCTTCTAACAGTGAACATTCTTCAGCTTCCCGCTCTCACTTCATTACTGTCCGGCGAATTTCCCGCAATTCTCTCAAAACTAACTTTTAAACTTGTCTCTGTTATAAAATCTCGGCAAGGAGAGCGTAGAAACACATTTCATTTTGTACTCCAAGCATTTCCGTGGGGATGTGTTTGTTTGCGAAGGCGTTACCCAGTAACGGCTGCGTATAATTATTAAGAATATGTTGCCTAGCAACGCTAATTGTTCCGTTGTTTGTTTCGAGATCGTTACCCAGTAACGAGTCTACAACCTGCAATATGTAGTTAACTTCAATACACATAAAATCTAATACCTGAAATGGCCTAATATTTAGATGCCTTAAAAATTATCGTACAAGAACTAAGTTCTGTTATTATTCATAAGATGTACCTCAGAAATGGTGCATAAATTTCTGCATACACTCAATGATCCTCCGCTCTAAGAGGAGCTTTTTCATCTGGTACTTCAAGCGAAGTACAAACCAGGCAGTTGTGAATCATGCATATTGTCCACCCCCTTTGGGACGCCCCAACATGCTTCACCGCGAGATACAGTTGCGTTTATCAGAGAAGGGCCTGAGAACACGACTGGAGATAGATTTTTATGAATAAAGTAAGAAACTAGAATAGCCTGTAAGTATCTCACGACTGTTACTGCCATCTGCAAGGTGATCATGTGCAAATCGAAATCTTTGGCAGTGAAATTAAAGACTGCAAGTATCTGTCACAATTGCAGATTGTGTTTTAAGTAGAAACTCCATCTGATTTTGAAATTTAAAAAATTGACACCTTCCATTTCTTAATTAAACCAATAAGGCTTACATGAAAGAGGCAATTTTTGGTGGAAGCGAGGCTGTGAGAAGTTTGTTGCTTCCGAGCAGATCAGTTTCAGAAACATTCTGGTTTCTAGTTCAAGATAATTCGGAAGTAAAACTGGCTCTCGCAGAAAATTAAAATTAACTTATAAGACTAACTTGCATATTAAATTACGAAGTGATCATTGTGTGACTTCCGACCACAATTTCAACTTGAAAACTGGAATAAAATGTTTTACATTATTAAAGATGGCCGGCTGTGATTTGTATATCATTGTGACAATAACTGTAATTCGTCGTAACTGTTCTCGAATAAATTAACCATCAAGTGATATCAATGGTTGTTACCGTGTGCTACAGTGTTCCTCTTAACCTACTAGACAAAGGCCCTGTTAAACCCAGGGTCAGATCTCCTGTTCTACCAGATACAAGCTCGAGCTAGTCATCCCGCTACATGTCCTTACCAGTACGCATCCTACGAATTTGTAGTCACCGCAGCCTGGTAACTATTGGTGTCCGGAAACAACTCCTTCAGATTTCCCAGCCAATCATCTCAACATCGCCTGAAGGGAATGAGGTAATGATAAACCCAGCGATGGTTAGTTCTACAATTACAGATGTAGAGGTAACTTGCGAACAGCTGTAGGTGGTGCTTCCAATTTGGTGCCCTCAAGGTCCCCGAAGCTCACCAATCACCAAAGGGGAACGGCTACAAAGTATAGCTAACAGAACGGGGCCGGAAGTGCTAACAAGGTTGAGATCCTCAGCTGTGGTCATGAAGACTTCTGTCTTTTGAGATATAACGTCATGTCATAACCGAGTCCTCGATAGAAGCGAGTCACAATTAGTCCCTGATCCACAGTCGGATCCACTGAGGGCATTAAATCATCTGTGAAAAGATTTTGGAAAAACATTCCTCTTCGCGATTTTAAGAACTGCTTTGGACAATGGCCGAAGCGCTTGGAACATTGAAAGCATTGGAGGGAGATTACGTTAAAATAATCTACGTTGTTAATATCTGCAGCTTTTAAAATAAAGGTTCTGAAAATTTAGTCTGAAAACTTATTTAGGGCACGCGGTGGTGTACTTGGTCAAGGCACTATGCTACAAGCCGGAACATCGCGGGTTCAAGTCCCGATGATTTCATTGGATTTCTTTCAACTGACCTAATCCTTCCAGTCGCCCTATGATCCTGGGGTTGACTCAGCCTCTAACAGAAATGAGTCCCAGGAATATTCTTTGAATATTCTTGGGGGTAAAGGGCTGCCGGCGCGTATGACTGACAACCTTACTGCCATCTATGAGCCGATTATCTAGAATGTAGGAACCTCAACATCTCATAACCCTATGGGCCACCACGACCTGCTATAGGGATACCTTTACTTACTTTTTTTAGTATAATCAATATAACTTCACCCAAAAATTTGTTACGTATATCGTAAATACAAAATTCCTTGCACATACATTGTTAGATTTGGGATACGACTCATAGAGTCATATTGAAGGTCATTGACCTACACCTGCTACTACAGCATCGTGCAATGAGTGCAAGTGGCGAAGAATAAGATGAATCAGAAGAAAGCTAGTGGAAAGCCCGTGATGTACCTTTCTAGACACACTCAGTCTCTTCCCTGAAACAGTGTTCTGAATGCAGTTACAAGTTTTAGCCCCTCATGGTGGTCCACTGTTCACACTACTTCTGCACTTGGATCCTAGCGCCGTGTGGATGTGGGCAGTAATATTGACGTTTCTGATGTAATGCTACCTCCAACATCGGGGTCAAAGTGAGTTAGTTGGTTAAATATCTGTGTATGTAGGATCTAATTCTTTATTTAAGAGACCCACGGGGCAGTGGTGGAGCCTGTTAATTGACACTATTGATTTTCATTGGTCACTAACCGTCACCCCTCACCCCAATGGTCTTTTGCACAGAAATCATATTTATTTATGAACACCCTCCACCCTACTCCATTTGTCCCTGTAAAGGGAGGAAGCATGTACCTCCGAAATTTCGGAATTAACGCTAATATCCTCACTACACAAATACTCAAGAGTGGTCTCAATAACTATAGACCTGTAAGTTTAAACACCCGTAAATTCTACATTAATTTCGCGCAAGGGATTGTTCATGAAAGTGCATGCAGTGTCGAATCAAATGCATGTCCTTCTGTAGCACTGTGGAGCTCATTTTTCTTGTCCGGGCCATTCATTTTCCCCTGCATACTCTTACCTACTTCCTGTTCTCTACCTATAGAACATCCGCTGTCAGTACAAGGTTACAGATGGTATGTAAGGCCATGCGGGCTGTACCTTCCTATGGGCCCAATCCTATGAAGCCGTATTCACATAGGAAACGAGTGGAGAAGTAGTCCCTGACAGGTCAACACGAGTGCTTCTCATTTTAGTATCTATAATTTAGTGAAATAAAAACTTTAGGTCGTAATTGCATATTGGAAATTTATCTGGAACATAAATAATTCTTCTTCTTATTCGTCTTCTTCTTCTGTTCCTGTTGCTGCCACTTATAGCATTGAGCATCCGTGAGACGCTTTGTTTCACTTCAGTTTCTTAATCTAAGATAGTTTGAAGGACTCTTTGGACGGTGGATCAGCCCTTCGCAAGGACGCTACCTACGCACAAACACAGAATAAACAGAAACAGACATTCATGCCGTGAGTGAGATTCGAACCCACGATCCTCGTGTTCGAGCGGACGAAGACATTTCATATCGTAAACCGCGAGGCCACAGTGAATGGTTATTAGAGATTTATAAATCAAAAACACACTTCTCGAAGGGGAATATGGCGAGATGCTATATAACGGGCTCATAAAACCAATTAATGGTAACTACCAGAGTAGACGGAAAATAATTTATACTTCAGTAATGAGGAGGTTATGTTACCGTTCGCTTTGAACTCTCAAGGAGTAAAGACGTTTTATTGGCGAAGCGGGACCAGAGTCACGCCCATTATCTCCGTTGAAGCATATAAAATGGAGGGTAGGTTTCAGCTTTCTTGTCGTGGTATATATATCTCAGTGGTTCAGGTAAATTTGGAATGAAACCAGTCGCTCTATCTCGTACTCATATGTAGCACTTAAGGGAGAACTAACCAAAAGGCTAAGGAAAAGATTTATGGCAGAGTGATATTTTATGGAGAAAATTTAAAGTTCAAGAACTTCTAAACGTTTGACAGTCACTGGATACTCTTTGCAGGAAAGATAGGAAACCATCACCAATGCTTGTGAAGCCAGGTTTATTCAACAACATAGTTCATTTTATTTAATAAATAAAATATACACCGAAACATATAGGTAATTTATTATATGAATTGCTTCATCGTATTTCGAGTCAGATCTGCGCTCACAACGTAGGGCTCACTTTTATTAGCAGGGCAGAATATTCTAGTAAGGTACCCAGTTCTCAGTTCTCGCCCGAATTTTAAGTTTCTGTATAGGGCAATCATCATTATCATTAGAAAGCAGCACCTTTTGACCATAGCCTTTCTTAGAAGATACTGCCAGATTCACCCAGCTTCACTCCTCTGGATTTTGCAACAATATTTTTTTTTACAGAGCAAGGTCCGGCAGCCTTCCGTCCAACCCCCAACCTGGAGGACCATGTCTCTGTATTTATGTACCAGAGTAACAGAGTGACCCCCTCACACCTCCAGGTACCGGCTTCCCTTCTATGTCTATTACCGCTCATATTTTTGATGAACCTAAACTGACTGGCGTCAGTTAATTCCCTCCTCAAATATTTGTGCGTCAACCATGTTGTTAGTATGTGATGTAGTTTATTAATAAACACGAGAATGGGTTGGCGTCTGATGGCATAATGCCAATACTAAATTTCTAGAAGAAATTCCTTAAGGAACAAAAAAAGCGGATAAAGCTATACCTGTAACAGACAGTGGAGGTCCATAAGGTTGTGAGACGTCGAGGCTCCCACATCTTCTAGACAATTGGCTCACAGATGGCTGTGAGTTTGCCAACCTTTACCCCCAGGAAGATCCCTGCTACTCATTTTTGTTAAAGGCCAAGTCGATCCCAGGGCCAGAGGGCGCCTGGAAGAATTATGTCAATTAAAAAATCTAATAAACTCATTGGGAACAGAACCCGCGACCTTTGGCTTGTAGCAGGGTACCTCGACCAACTACGCTACCGCGTGTCCTCTCTCAGTCCAGTGACTAAACGTAAAATGTAACGACTGTCCTGTACTCATTCACTCACTCATGGATCTGAGCCTTTCTTGAGGAGCCGCCAATTGTACAGCTACTTAAGAACTTCCCAGTATTTTACGGAACCCGAAGGTTCATTACCGTGTTCACAAGAGCCCTCCACTGGTCCCTATCCCGGGCTAGATCGAGCCAGTCCATGCCATCCCATCCTATCTCTGTAAGGTCCATTTTAGCATTGTCCGCCCACCTATGTCTTGGTCTTCCTAATGGTCTCCTTCCTTCTGGCATCCCCATCAATATCCTACATCGTATATGCAGTCCTCTTCTCCCTCATTTCCTTAAGTAAGAAACGTAGGATAAAGGCGACATAGCGTTTCTTAATGTCATATCTAATAAGGGGTAACTGAAATATTTATTCAGTAGCGCCAATATTCTTCCAACCCGAACATCTTTAAGTCTGTCATGTTTGAATAATTTATGCTAGCTTTTTGGGAATATTTGTTACTATATATCAATTTCGTTAAAATATGCCAGGCAGTTCAGATGATACCACGTGAGGTGCACACAGAAACATAATAGCATTTAGTGTTTATATTTGAAACAAATCCTGTGCACACATCAGATAATTCCAGGACCCACAATTAATTGTTACAATAACATCAGTAGCTGATTCCATAGACTTGTGCAGTTGAGGTGTCAAACAGCAGAAAGAAACTTTCCTCTTTCCTATTTTATGCGCGGATTTCCTATTAATGAACGTTTTCAAAAGTCACGCTTAGGATAAAGTATTTCATAAAGTTGAAGTTAAAATTCAGTTGATTTATTTACACGATATGTCTTCGAGCGAATTAATAATGTCTGTCCCACGAAAATTAATATAAAAATATTTTCCTTATGTTCATAAATGAATGTTTAACTACTAAATTAATATAACTGGGAAGATAAAGGGTCTACTTTCAGAATTTTAATTCGACACACTTCGCATTAATAAGTTGCAGACGGGCCGCGTCTAAGCACTGGTGTGTACTATCTCCACTTCGGACAGAAAGTAAAATAATGAAGTTCTCTCGCTCTCTCTCGCTCTCTCTCGCTCTCTCTCCCTCCCTCCCTCCGTGTCGTGTTTCACTATCTCTCCGTGCTTCCATAGGTTCATTTTAACTGAAAGTGTGAGATTTCAGAGGGTGTTTTGTTCTGGTTCACATTTTGACCGCATTTAATTCCAGAAGTTTAAACCAACTTTCCTGAAAATTTGTGCCACTGAAGACTATAAGTACTCGGGTGAAAATGTGGCTGATTAATACCAAAGGGGAATAGTTTTGTGACTGAAATTAGATAGCACTGGACCAAGGTACAAATCACCACTCCTCCTTTTTCTCATCCAACATGGGGCATCAATTACATGGATTGTCGTATTAAGTCAGNAGATAAATAAGTGACCTAAAAACATTGTTACACTCGACGGATTTTCATTGACAATTTGTGATTGTATCGTACATTTCATAACCATTTTAAATGTAGCGTATAATTGAGGTGTGACGGATTTTATTTAAACTCATTGTTAAAATTGATGATTTTAAAGTTTTGAGTAAGCATAGAGCCTGCTCTGGCTACTGCAAGTATATATGTAAGTGAAATTAGTAACGACGTAGGCATGGATGAATTTAACGCTGACATCTTCAGTAAAATTCGAGTGCAAATAATAGCATCACGAATAACAAAGATTTCTAGCGGCAGAAAAAAGCCGGAACAAGGATAAATTTTTTGCCTGTGTGTCACGAAGTGTATCAGTGGTTAGTTTAAATAGAAAGATCAGAATAACAAAGTGCCCGGTGTGTCAACAGTTGCTCATGTATAATACGTTCCGCAATATTTCTGTATTCAAATCACAATTCCGCCATGAACTGCAGATGTACCACTGCCTTTGCATACCACACTTGTCGCTTTAATGGGCAGGATACTGAGAGAAACTCAGAAATTTCATGCCTTCCCAAACAAAGGTAGAAAATAGACAATTCATTTCAGTCCCATGAGTCACTGCTTATCAATATTAAATCTGCAAGAACAAAAAAGCTATCACCAAAGTGATTATTATGCGAGCTACTACTGACTTTTGTATAGACTGCATTTACCACTTTCGTAATCTGTGAAAATTATGGAGTTCTTTGAGATCCTGAGAGTGCCTACTTTTAACGTTAGTGTTCATACACTCCAGTTGTTCAGTTGTACAAATTCTAGACCCAGCTAAGTTGAGAAAGTTAAAAGCAAACTGCTAATGCCATAGAAATTTCATAAAAAGCAAAGCCATCCCTATAACAGGCCTTGGAGGCCCATAGGGCTTGTGGAACGTCGAGGCTCCCACATTTTCGAGACAATCGGCTCATAGAAGGCGGTGAAGTTGTTAAATTTACGCATCAGCTGCCCTTTATAAGCAGGAAGATTCCAGGTACTCATTTCTCTTAAGAGGCTGAGTCGACCCATAGTGCGGCTTGTAGGATTAGGTCAATTGAAAAACCAATGGCCTTATTAGAAATCAAACTCACGACCTTTAGGCTTTCATGCTGTAAGTTTTATTGCTAGTGGAATGAATAATCAAATGTAGTTTACATTGAATAGCGCTGCTCGGTAGACATTTCTGAAGTGTTACTCTTGGCAGCAACACTGAAGTAAGTAAAGGAAACTTTGTTTTAACTTTGAAACCTCTGATCGATTTTCTGTCACTTTTTAAAAGCTTGTTACTATTATTTCAGAAAATAGATGACACGCTCAGTCAAGTCATGCACGTTATGAATCAGTTTGATGATCTAGAAAACTTGGAAGAATTTACAGGCCACATGATGAATATTTTTTTACTAAAACTTTCGAAAGGAATTTCTTCAGAGATATTGGTACAAGTTCAAGAACATGAATGAACATTCAAAATAAATATGAAGAGGGTAATTCAAGAGAGAGGAAGGGAATAAAATGCCGATTCAAGAAATCAGACAGACACGTTATTCCCGAAGATTAGCGTTAATTTGATCTACTTATTTCCTTAGCCAAGACAAAATACAGGCGATTTTAAAGTTGATGAAGTTACTAAAATTTGTAATCTCTATAAAATTCTGATCAGTAAAAGATCCAAAAATGACAACTGCAAAATTTAACAAATTAAAGGAATGCCATGAAATTCCATGCCTTTGGAAAGGATTTAAACATATATGGTATGTTGATAAGAGCCAAATCATATTTAACCCCCTTTCGCATTTTACTCAAAATTTTGAGGATTTCTGTGCATTGCCTGCTCGACGTCAGATTATGAAGAATGTTTCAGTAAAACGAATGAAAAATAAACATATAAATTTAATCATAATATGCATAATAATTTTTGGACATGAAATATTTCAAGATATATATCCGTCTCTATATAAATATTAATTAATTAAATTGCCAATAGATTTCGAAAGTTTTTTATATTTAACCAAATAGAATAAAAGACGAATAAATTGTGTATATGTTTCGTATAGTAACAATCCTTCTTGAAAATAATATTTTCTAATATTACTTCATATGTTTCTCTATACTATTGCTGAAAGTTAAGTCAAAATTAGAAGGTCCATATTTGTGGCAGAGACACAGGCAATTATACTGCATACATTCAGCAGGTCATGACAGTGGCTAACATTTATTTAGAAGAATGTAACTGCCTTTGAAAGTTAACGAACAAAGCCAGTGTAACGAGATAATAATGTATTGCTTGTACTGGTAATTATTTTCAAATGTCTACTGCAGAAATCACTGGAGTGGTAGAGCCATGTGATATAGGGGATATTCGTGGAAACACTTAGACATGGCAGGAAACTTGGTTCAGGTAGGTATCATGTGAAATTTAGAATATTTCAGAAACTAATTCCTGTAACAAAATACAATTTCAAACTAACATGCTTGTAAGTTATGACGGTTTAATTTAAATGAATTTATTAGAGAATGTTGATCGCGAAAGGTTTCACGGGAATACGTGGCACGTACACTAAATTCATTAGGAGCTATGAAATGTATTTATTTTTGTATGGTGCTGTTTGCTACGAATATGTATAATGCACTGTGATTTAAAAAATACCACTCTCCTAGGTTTTTGCAAATATTTCCGCCGATCTTTTATGGAGTGTGTTCTATAGGGCTCTCAGAGCCATCTGTCCCAAGCACACAGCAACAGCCATTCGAGTATCGACCTGTTGGCGGATAATCACGAGCTCTTCTCTCGACCAATGATTCTGCTGATGTGATGAGAGATCTGTGTAGCTCCAAATGAATAAATACGAACAAAGATTGAAATCCGGGATATTTACGTGAAAATGTGTTTCTCGATATGCTGCAGTATTCGAAAAAAATTCCATGAAAATTATAAGTCCAGTTTCCTTCAAGTGTTGCAGTATTGCTTATCAATATTTTTTTTCTTCAAATTACTGCTGAGTTTCTTTAGTTAATATCCACAAACACAAAATCCAGTCTGTATTTGCATTTGTGAAATACGACTTCAGAATTTTACTTCATTTACGGGTTTCTAATTGTTTTTAATACATAAGGAACAGTTTACATAACAGTTTTATTTAAGTTTATGATCTATACTCACTTATTCATGGCTAATGCCATCAAACGGAAGAAAAAGTTTAGATTTCGCAAAGTGCCATATTAATGCATTATAATTTAGTATTATTAATGATAAAATATAGGAAACTTTTGAGAGATGTCCTTTGATGGTACGAGTATAACGGGCACGCCAAACTTGAAAAAGAGACGTTCAGTAATTCAGAAGTTGTTATGGGATACAGACACACTAACTGGCAGGCAAGCTGACACCACAAGCTTCACTTTCCTTATGTAATAATGAAACTATGATACAGGTGTCTCTAAACATATTGTGTGGCATCTGAAGCTACACAGTGTTGTGACATTTTATACAAAGCTGCGATCCTGAAGACCGCACATAAATCAAGAAAAGCTTCCTCATAGGAGTAACATATAAGTAATTCTTGCCGATTGTTGTGGGATTCGCAATGTTTCAAACTTTGAGAGTAAAAGGAGACTTTATTCGTATTTTTATATAAAACTATTTCAAATTTTAATAAAGCGCGACGGCACTGTATTATCTCAGTTATCTACATGTCGCATATTAGTCAGCTACAGAATAAGAAAAACTCCGTGGCCTGTAGTCCGTAAGCGAACTATACCGATCGAGCGACCGCCGCTTGTAAACGAAGTTAGTGCCAACTTTAGTGGATAGAGGGTGTCGCGTGGTCAGAGCAAAGGGTCCCCACGGCCGTTAATTTCGGATTTCTAGACCGGAGTCGCTATTTCTTGGAAGTAGCTCCTCAATTATCCTCACGAGGCTGAGTGGACCCAGTTCCAGACCCACTACTCAGAAAATCTGGTAGCGCCGGGAATCGAATCAGGACCTCTTTATCTGTAGCCATGAAATCTTGACCATTAGACCACTGAGGCGGTCAGTCATTTACAGAAAAAATATTATTATTTATTACTTTCTGTGCCAATACCTTATAAGGCATGATCATCCCTTTCCTCAATTTTTCATCATCGTAATTAGGAACTAAATTCGGTAAGTTGCTTGCGCTACATATTGTGCATATAAGTTTGACGCCATTTAGAATTGCGCATTAGGACTTCCATATGAAGGTTACATGAGATTTATTCTTTTGTTTCCTTGAATATATACAGACTAACATGTTACTTAGAAATTTTAGATTTACTGAGATATATGTTTTATAGAATGTTATAATTATCTACGTAAATCCACTTTCCTTTAGAGAATGAGTACCCTGAACTCTTAAGACAGTAAAGTTTTAGCGAATATTAAGCAGAGTTGTTGTTTGAATTTAGTTTGTGGATTTTATAAAGTAAATAATTATATGCCTAATATCATCAGTTGGTAGTTTAGTTATGGAGCAGTTCGTCAAATTGTACTCGCACTAATTCCAAAGTTTCGCGCACCACTATGGTTCATGCCACCCAGATTGCTAACCATTGCATTA